>NC_092630.1:35081429-35196429 GCF_039555335.1 Amphiura filiformis | reverse complement strand
AGCAGGGTCATTTGGTGTCATCGAAATTATGCAATTTATTATTGCTTTCTACTGAAGACAGTTATTAGGTAATTTATATGGCAATCTACTGGAGACGGCAATTAGGCCCTATTTAATTAATTCTGGGAGTAAGTATATGGTCGAATCCAACGAAAAGTGTACACGGCATGTTCAGGGCCACAACTTAAAAGTATTAATCAATTGGCATTCGTTTTTGTATTGTGTTTATTCGCCTTGATCATACGCTTAGCGCCATATATAATAAGACCCCCTTCTGTGAAAAACTTAGACACAAAGACCCCAAAACATGCTATTTTTACCCATTTTTTCAAAATATTTCTTAAAGTATTTTTAAAAACATCTAAATCAGTTATGAAAAGAAGTCATTGGATTGAATCTAAATTAATTTCCTGAAAGGTGTATATTCAAAGATTGCCTGTTCAATTTTTCACATATTTGTACATAATTATGAATTTTTTTTGACAATTTTTTGAGTGGTATTTTTTTACATTACCTACGAATACAATTTTTCATAGCACTAGATATATCTTTAAAAATGGAAATCACTAATAAATGCGCAATTGATACAAGCTTTGATATGTCCAATACTGAAATGCATTGCATTCGGACATCTTTATTATTGTGTTTAGCTGCCAGAAATTCTAAATGGCACAAAGGTAGGTTTGGTAAAAATTTGCATTACCTCCGAATACATGTTAAAAGCTGTGCCATTTCCACAAAGTGAGAGAATAGTAAACAATAGTTAACCAATAGGTGCGGGGTAATACACTCTTTATTTCTACCAAGTTTCAATAACCTGCGTTTAAATATTTCTGAGATGTCAACAATAAAAGTAAGTATTCGTAGGTAAATTTCGGTAACCGAATGTTACCTACGAATACACTTTGACATCATGACAGTATTGTGAAACACCGCCATTCATGCCAATGCCCATATTGGTACATAACGAAGGCCTGTATGTTTGCTATCAAATCATATGTCAATGAAAGTTGCGAATTCACATACATGCCCACCATGCAAAACTGAATACAGCTTAATTGGTGAAAAATATGTACTGAAATAGACGACGGTCTGCTCATTTGAAAGAAAAATCAGATTCAAAGAAGATTAGAAGGGATAAATACTTGGATTTGTCAACTGTCATGTGTGCTTCATTTTAAATGTTTTCCGACCTTCTGGTTTCTGAGTAATTTGTGTCCAAATTGATTTATTCGAAGGTAACTTTTGACGTTTTCGCTAAGGTTACCTACGAATACCATGGAAAAAACGACTGTTCTCATTGTCTCATGATCTAGACAACACATTGATGGACCCTGGTATAAAGCTAATTGTAGTTGCCCTCAAACGAAAGGCCACAAGACGTAACTGACTCCAAGATGGACTTCACAAGTCTGCAATAACGGTTTTAAGCGATTTGTGTGCAATTAAGCAAATTAAAGTCACTTTAGTGCCTTTGTTTCTTACTTCAATCCTCTTTCAACCGCTGTGAACCGACATTATTAATACATGATAGGGTCTGAAATATCAATAAACGCACGTAAAGAAAATAATACATTCAAAGTGCTTTATAAAATGAAGTTTTGATTGTGATATCCACCAAAAGTCTAATTCTTACCTACAAATACTGAAATATTACTTACGAATACAGCATAATACATGACATGTGTAATGAAGTGTCCCTACCAATGGAAATTAATTGTCAAAACTTTAAGCGGTACCCCAGGGTACTATTATTACCCATATACGGATTCATTCAACAATTATTTATTATGTAAAATTGCTGATTAACTACTTGTATATCAAAATGAAGTGGTCAACATCTTGCTAAAAGCATCAAAAATTTTGATCTAAGGTAATAGCATTTATTCATTTGGACGTACCATCTGAAAGGGATCTAAAAACTGCCATTTTATTAATTCATTACCATAATAGCAAAATTTAAACCTATAAACTCAATATAGATATTGTTAAATCGCTCATGTTACCTACGAATACCCGGGTTTATTCACCTTTTCATTGTATAAAGCGTTAGGTATATGCGTATAATTCCTAATATTCTTGAAAACATATATCATACTCGTTCTTATACAATGTGTAAATTGATTCATACTCATTTGATAAATAAAATACAGAAACTGACCTAAACTTCAGTTTCAAAAATAAACTTGCATAAATTGACTAAGATCATATTGATCGCGTTATAAAAATAAAAACAAATATTTTCTAGTTGAGTTAGCATTTTCCTGACACCCTGTGGTCTACATTACATGAAAAAAGCGTTAATGGGAATATTCCATTTGTTTTAGGTTGATTAGTATTGCGATAGTGAAAGCATCCTAGTGGTATTCGTAGGTAACATTGGGTTTTGATATCACATTTACTATCACACGTCCTGGATTTATTTTTCAAGATTAGTAATGGCACTTTTGGTTCCTATAAGGCCAATATGTCATCAATCAATGGGCAAAAGGAAAAAATTGTGGAGACATTTTTATTTCGGACTTTTATTTTTGGCCCGTGGACACTTTTGGTTGGATTCGACCATATTCATTTTTGGATTTGGGGTCTGGGGTAAGGGTCATTTTGGGTTAAAGAACATTTTTAGGGTAAGTGTGGCGTCAGTAGTCATTTGTGGTCACTTTGAAGACAGATTAATTAAGGTCCCTTTGTGGAGCAGCGTCATTTGGAGTCACTATCTACTGAAGACAATATTGATATCGTTATCTATTGAATACAGTGATCAATTGTATATTGCTATCTACCGGAGACAGTAATTATTTAATGTATTCTTACTATCTCCTGAAGACAGTCATAATAGAATAATTATACTGAATCTACTGAAGAAGAAGTATGTATGTTTTTATTGTTATTATACTGACAGTAATCATTCAATTCATTATTACTATCTATACTATAGAAAGCAGTAATTATGTAATTAATCATTACTGTATAGGTCTATACGCTATTGGTGCCAAGTGGATTAGGAGGACAGGCAGCGTATGTAAACCTTGCTATAATTAGGCCTATGTTAATTAATCTCATTTACACTAAAAATGTTATTGTTTTTTACCTGGATGCATAAAAGGGGCGATACGGTATTTCACATAAGCTCGAGTAAAATCCATAATCTATTTAACTAACATAAATCCCCTTTAAGATAACTAAATGAATTATGACTATAAAAACGCCTATACTTTAAAAATATATAACCTTGAAATTATTTTGGGATACATTACTGTCACTATACTATAGTGGGTTTCTTTAAGGCCTACATTGTACTTTTTTTTTTATTGGTTTGCATTTTGATTTTGTAACTGCTACGGTAAAGCCACTTTAGGCCTGCTTTTATATAAGGTATGTAATATAGGCCTAATCGCATTAGTATTTTTAGAAACGCGTTTGTAGAATCCGCATGACCGAAATCTAATACGCTAGCTAATCTAGTATCCCAGACATTTTTCCTAAATGCATATGCATTTTGGGATCATCACATGATGGCGCTCTACTCATTCACTCCAGCCGGGGTATGTTCCCTATTAAACATGTTAAAGTGCCTTACACATGTTTTGAAGAACAGAATGTTCAGTTACTATACTGTAGCCTATACTGGTACATAATAGGCATAATTATGATTATTTCATAGTGTACATTTAGAGACAAAGCAATAATAATTCCTGTTTTATTATTACTGAAGCTGTGTACAAAAAAAAATAGTAAGATACGTCAAGCAAATTGTGGGTAACAAAAATGGCAAACAAGTGCGTGCAGAGATTTATTTTAAAGGCTAAATTCTATAGGTCCAATCTGTAATAGAGGTTATGAAATAGCTTGTAACTTTCATTTGGCGAGGACTGTTAATGTACGCGCACGAAGAGTTTATGTTTAGTTTTAAAAAAATAAGAGGGGGAGGGTAAAAGAGCAATATGTGTAGAAGCGATTGTGAATGTAGTAAAAACAAAGTCTGATTTTTGTTTTTTTCTTCTTGAAATATACCTCAATTTAAAATTGTTACGTATTATGTCTAATGAGACTGTCGTCTAGTATAAAGGGTATATTACAGTATTATACTGTATAGGCCTACATAATATCACAATAGCAGTGAGGACTGTGCACTAAAATGATGCGATGACCCGGGGCGATGACATGATCAAAGTGTATTGAAGGTCTGTGTTTGTAGGCCTATGTACAGAAGGGCGAGAACTCACAAAACGCAAGATAGAAAAAAGGGACACAATTTTTTTTACTTCGTATCCGCGTGAATATTTCTCACACTTTTATATAGTTTGGAGCAAATTTTTGGAAAAGGAAAATCGTGCTTATGAAAACATGAATACAAATGTGCATAATTAAGAATTAAAGTTTAAAGAACAAAATATGATTTTCATTATCATGTAAAGGCAGTCTACTGTTGGAGGGGCACTTAGCATTACAATGAAGGGCGTATGTTCAGATTAAGAATCCATAACTTCGGCCTAACCTAGGACAAATCTTATTTAATAGTTGTTTTAATTGCAAACTTTATACACATTCTTGATTTTGTAAAATGAGTTGATTAGCAAAAAAGCCATAGGTCATGGTTATAGGTATAATATCCTAACCAAAAGTGTAATTATAGGGTGGGAAGATTCCATTTGCTTTATTTCACAATAGTGATTAGTGAAACTGTAGAATCAAGCCTGTTCGTGAGAAAGGTTGAATCATGCGAAGTGTTTTAATATGGAGCAGACTCAAGTAAGGGGCTATTTATAACTTTTTATCGGTAGCCAAACTTTGGTGGCAAGAAGAGGTCCCTTTGGCACTTTTTTGCAGGTCACTTTTAGCCCTGAATTAAGAATTAAAGAAGCATAATTCTTTCTTTAAAAGTAATTAAATACATTTAGAGTCGAATTTATAAGACCTGAACATACAAAGAGCTACCAAAGTTACTCCTATGAGCTGAAGTTATTTCCTTTTACTGTAATTAGCACCCAAAAGTCATATATGAAGTCCTATGAAAATTACCTTTTACCATATTTACAGACCTGTTTTATTTACAAATGTAATTGATGTTTAACTCCTCCCCTCTTTTTGGCTCTAAAAATCTCTTCAAGGACATTATTTTCTAAGTAGCCAAGTTTATAAAGTTTAAAGTGTGTGTTTGTATTTTACTTCTGATACATGTGCATTTTTCTTTATACAGACAAAGTTACCCACCGTTAAAACCCTTGTTAAATATATCATTATATAAACTATGAAATATAAATAAATAAATAAAAATAAATAAATAAATAAATAAATAAATAAATAAATAAATAAATAAATAAATAAATAAATAAATAAATATCCGTGTAATGGTTTTTTTTTTTTAATTTGATAATTTTATGTTACATCTTGAATTTTTATCATTGCATGTGATGAGCAATAAATATACCAGGACCAAGGATCATGGCGTTGTTATTTTACATTTAGTTGTCTCATCTTTATAGGATGTATCGTTCTTTTAATATTAATGAATAAATAAGTAAATAGATAAATTTCTCATCTTTATAGAATGTATCGTTCTTTTAGTATAAATAAATAAATAGATAAATAAATAAATAAATAAATAAATAAAAATAGCTGTGTAATGTGCTTTTGTTATAATTGTATGTTTCATCTTGCATTTTTATCATTGCTCGTGATGAGCACTAAACGATTATGGCGTTGTTATTTTGCATTTAGATATCTCATCTTCATAGCATGTATCGTTGTTTTAATATCAATAAATATATAAATAAGTAAATAAATAAATGTCCCATCTTTATAGGATGTATCATTCTTTTAATAAGTAAATAAATAAACAAATAAATAAATAAATAAATAAATAAATAAATAAATAAATAAATAAATAAATAAATAAATAAATTAATTAATATTAATATCAGCCCATTGTCTTCATTCATTTCCCTATCCCTCTCATCTCCATTCATTACATCCCACTTCCTGCCCCAATTGATAGTTCCCAGGAACCACTTATGTCTTCTATTGTCTTGCTAATTTCCTTTTCCTTTATGTCCATGTCACTATATATATGCATGTTTGTGTGTTGTCTTGTCACTTTGTTTTGATAAAGATCCTGCTAGGATCGAAAGCTCAGGCCCCTAAACTTTTAAATTTTACTTAAACAGGCTATTTTTGTGGATAAGCAGTTTACAACAGCTCACCTTTTAACGTTTAAAATTAATTAATAAATATATAAAAATAAAATAAATATAATTATATAAATATATAAATAGACATATAAATAAATAAAGGAAAGAATAAAATAACAATGCCCCAATTCTTCACCAGCCTGCTTTTAAACGTGTATTACGTATTGGAATTGTGCAATACACATTAAAAAAATCATACCAATTGGGGCAAAATACTCTCATTTTTATTTATGAAACGTAAAAATTAAACAATTTTACAAAAGAGCGCACTCTACCACTGACCTCACCAACACATCAGAATATTTACACTCATCCACACCCACCTCATACCCATCCCCACCTTATTACTTCACCCACACCCCGACACACGAATAAGCCTACGCCTATCAACCAAAGCAACGAATACACACGTATACGCACCCCCCTGTAACCACACACTACACCCCCTCAATATAACCCGTCTTTTGCAATTTGTCACGTTGTGACAACAGAGGGCGCTGTGATTGAAATGCATGGTATTTTTAGGACGCATAACCTTTGGCCCCTTATGCGCAATAGATGTCCTCTGATCACTGACGTTTCTATGAAAATGTCCGCTTATAGCCAATATATGTCCCTTTACGTCAACATATGTCCGCTAATAGGCAATGCAAAAAGGTCCACTTACGTCAATGCATTGCCTATCAGAGGACATATGTTGACGTATAAGGACATCTATTGAGCATTAGCGGACAATTCACATTAAGGACCATTACTACTACTACTACTACTACTACTACTACTACTACTACTACTACTACTACTACTACTACTATTTTTACTACTACTACTTCTACTTTATCTGCTTCTTCTTCTTCCTACTCCACCTCTTTCATTTTCCTCCTCCTCTTTCTTCTTCTTCTTCTTCTTCTTCTTCTTCTTCATGATTGTCTTCTCCTCTTTTCTGGTAAAAGGCAAATTGACATATTGTACAAGAAGTATTAAAGTTTTTGTCAGAGAAGAACGGCATTTGTTTACATTTTGAGAGCGTGCAGAGTGTAAACACGGAAGTGGGCTTCTTCTTCTTCTTCTTCTTCTTCTTCTTCTTCTTCTTCTTCTTCTTCTTCTTCTTCTTCTTCTTCTTCTTCTTCTTCTTCTTCTTCTTCTTCTTCTTCTTCTTCTTCTTCTTCTTCTTCTTCTTCTTCTTCTTCTTCTTCTTCTTCTTCTTCTTCTTCTTCTTCTTCTTCTTCTTCTTCTTCTTCTTCTTCTTCTTCTTCTTAAATAAGCTTAAAGCATATACATATTCAGCAAAGAGGCAGCTGTGCATGATTTAGTGATTGTTTGATGGGCTTGGATTTTGCAATGAAATTTACCCTTCATATCGTAAGATTTAGAAGTATATAGATTTGGATGTAGTGAAATATATTGAAACTACGAGACTATTGTTTATTTATAACCGTGGACTTACGCATGCGATAGCACGAGACATTGGCTTGCATTCACCTGATATACGTTATCAAAAGTTTTCGTCAATGTTTATAAAGTTCTACGTTTATTTTTATTTTTCAGTCGATGCTCAAAATGATCGCATCAGAAATCAATATTATACTGGGAGCAGCATCTTTGTTACAATAAAATGTTACAGGACTCTAAAAAGAGACATTCCAACGACGCTCTTTATAATGCTAGCGCAAAAGATACTTTCAGGGTCATTGGTATTTTACTAAACCAAAATGAGAAAAGTCTGCCATCATTGTACACACCTGATGTGCTAAGCAACAAGTTTGCTGAATTCTTTAATGAAAAAGTTGAAAAAATTAGAATTAGTATAAAGTGTAGTCCTAGAAGTAGTGTTAAGGATAGTAGTGTTAAGGATAGTAATAGTAATGTAATTGATATTCCTCCAGGTAATGACTCAGTGTCCTCACTACATAGTGATGTTTTTATTCAAAATCATCTTGATCATTTCAGAGAATTGACTGAAGATGATGTTCGTTCTATTATTATGAATTGTGCCAACAAAACATGTAGTCTTGACAGCCTTCCCACCTGGCTGCTAAAGGAGAATATTGATATTGTTCTTCCATGTGTAACTGACATTATTAACTCTTCTTTAACAAATGGTATTTTCCCAGGTGATCTCAAACAAGCAATTGTCACACCTATCCTCAAAAAACCCAATCTAGATTGGAACAACTTACAGAACTACAGACCCGTCTCAAACATCGCCTTCATAGGGAAGCTAATTGAGAAGGCTGCAATTATCCAGATCAATGACCATATGCGTGCTAATGAGCTTGATGAATTATGTCAGTCTGCCTATAAAGAAAAGCATTCCACCGAGACAGCACTGCTCAAGGTGACCAATGATATTGCTAGGGCCATTGATGATAACAAGGCAGTCTTCTTAATTATGCTTGATCTTTCTGCTGCCTTTGATACCATTGACCATGACATTTTATTCTCTCGTTTAGAGCATGGCTTTGGTATCAAAGGCACAGTCCTACAGTGGTTCAAGTCTTACATATGTGGTCGTCAGTTTAGAGTATCTGTTGGAGGGTGATGTCTGATAGGCATGTTCTTGAGTGTGGCGTACCTCAAGGCTCTATTATTGGGCCAAGAGTGTTTACAAAATATTCTCAGTATATTGCTAACATAATCCGTCGTCATGGTTTACATTTTCACATATATGCCGAATGATGTTCAAATCTATGTGTTTTTCAATCCCAAGATTCCTGGTGATTCAGCATGTGCCATCTTCAAGCTATCCATGTGTGTCGAGGAAGTTCGAGATTGGATGCTTTGTAATATGCTCAAGTTAAATGACTCCAAAACCGAGTTTATCATTGCTGCCCCTCCACACAATATGCCCAGCCTCTCCAACATCAATATAAAGATCGGTGATGCTGAAGTAATTCCATCTGCTACCATCAGGAATCTGGGAGTTGTTTTTGATTCTACGATGAACATGTCTAACCATGTAACATCCATTTGTAAAACAGTTAACTTTCTCTTGTGGAACTTGTCCAGAATTCGTAGGTTTGTCACCGAAGATGCATCCAGTAATGCCATGCGGGCACTAGTGTTATCCAAGATTGATTATGCCAACGCCCTTCTGTCTGGATGTAGAAGCAAAGACGTTGCTCGCTTACAAAGACTACAAAACCGTGCTGCCCGCATTATCTTCCAAATTCCATGCCGTCACTCATCTTCACCTCTTTTAAATTTGTTACACTGGCTTCCAATAGACAAGAGAATTTGCTTCAAAGTGCTACTCTACATTTACAAGACATTGAACGATCTGGCACCACTCTACCTCTCTGATTGTCTGACCATCCGTATTCCAACTTGGGAAGGCCTTCGTTCAAATCAAGATCTTACGCGCCTTATCATTCCTAAGACCAACAGACTGATAGGTGATGGATCGTTCAGTGTCTTTGGACCCAGAATCTGGAACAATCTTCCTTCATCCATTAGGTCATCTCCCACAGTTACTACTTTCAAACGTAGCCTGAAAACCCATCTTTTTAACCATTGCTGATTTTATGTTGTTTCTTTTGCATATTTTTGTTTTCTTGTAGTCTTTAGTAGTAGGGTAAGTTTTCTGTAAAGTGCAATGATCATTTCTTTGAAATTGCGCTATATAAATGCCGTTGTATGTATGTATGTATGTATTTTGCGTTTTGAGAAACAAAACCAAATTAAACTAAAACGCTTTTAATATAGATTTCATAAACATGGACTGTCACAGGATGATCAGTTAGGTGGGAAAACAAAAAGAAACATTATATTTTCACAAGTAGGCTACATTAAAAGATAATTCAGCATGTCTTATTTAATATGGGGTTCTCCTTATATCGCCGATAATTTAAACTTGCTTTATGCTAGTTTTGTTACACGCTCGGGAAAATTATTAGATGTTCGATGAATTGTGAAAATATATAATTATTAGTTACTGACCATACACCTAAAACCTCGAATCCTAATAACCTACTCACCATCGACTAATTTCCTGACCAAATTAACAAGTTCAATGACTCCAAAACCGAGTTTTTCATTGCTGCCCCTCCACACAATATGCCCAGCCTCTCCAACATCAATATAAAGATCGGTGATGCTGAAGTAATTCCATCTGCTACCATCAGGAATCTGGGAGTTGTTTTTGATTCTACGATGAACATGTCTAACCATATAACATCCATTTGTAAAACAGTTAACTTTCTCTTGTGGAACTTGTCCAGAATTCGTAGGTTTGTCACCGAAGATGCATCCAGTAATGCCATGCGGGCACTAGTGTTATCCAAGATTGATTATGCCAACGCCCTTCTGTCTGGATGTAGAAGCAAAGACGTTGCTCGCTTACAAAGACTACAAAACCGTGCTGCCCGCATTATCTTCCAAGTTCCACGCCGTCACTCATCTTCACCTCTTTTAAATTTGTTACACTGGCTTCCAATAGACAAGAGAATTTGCTTCAAAGTGCTACTCTACATTTACAGGACATTGAACGATCTGGCACCACTCTACCTCTCTGATTGTCTGACCATCCGTATTCCAACTAGGGAAGGCCTTCGTTCAAATCAAGATCTTACGCGCCTTATCATTCCTAAGACCAACAGACTGATAGGTGATGGATCGTTCAGTGTCTTTGGACCCAGAATCTGGAACAATCTTCCTTCATCCATTAGGTCATCTCTCACAGTTACTACTTTCAAACGTAGCCTGAAAACCCATCTTTTTAACCATTGCTGATTTTATGTTGTTTCTTTTGCATATTTTTGTTTTCTTGTAGTCTTTAGTAGTAGGGTAAGTTTTCTGTAAAGTGCAATGATCATTTCTTTGAAATTGCGCTATATAAATGCCGTTGTATGTATGTATGTATGTATGTATGTATGTATGTATGTATGTATGTAATAAAACAATTTTGGCTAAATAATATTCAGCATTTAGTAACTAGTAGTTTCACGCCTCACGGCGATCGTCAGACTATTGCTCTGTTGTTGTTATGATCCTTGATTACGGAACCGAAAAAATATACGCAAAGTAGGCCTACGCGGATAGGTCTACGCATAAAGACGCGTGGATATGAAACATACGCAAAGTCGACCCACGCGGATAGGCCTACGCGAAATAGATGTGAATTTCGCGCGAAAATTTAATGGCACCGCAAATCAAAAATCAAAACAACAACTTAATTCCGCCTACTTCTTTTTTCTTGCGTGGCGACATTTTGAGATAAGTTCGGATTTTTTGTTTAAGAGGGTTTCTTCTGACATTTTTAGAATATAAAGCTTTTCTTCTAGACAAAGATTGCATTGACCGGATTCTCGTCTCATAGTGTTTGATTGCTTAACTATTTCCCAGATGATTTCATAATTGGAATTAGGCCTACTTTTTTTAAGGTTCCAAACATGTTTTGAAAGTTCAGTTTCCTTTTCATATTTCTCGTGTCTGAAGGACTTCGTATGGTTACGGAATCGATCTTTGAACGGTCCTCCTGAAAGTCCTATGTATACTTTAGATTCCACATCAGATGTTACAGTAGCCTTGTACACTATTGCTTCAGTCAAGCATTCTCCACGGAGGGACAATTTGCTTTGATTCTACAGTTGCATTTCCTTGCGGTTTCGGTTTGTTTATGAGTCCTTATTTTGATGACCTTATTATTGTGTGACTTGATTATTGACCTCATATTTTTCATGCAACTGTAGCTAACCTTGGTATTATTGCGATTAAATATCTTGTGCAACTTGTGCCCTCGGGGAAAATGCTTGTTTATCAGTTTGATTAATGTTCCGCCGACATTTGTTTTTACGTTCTTGCTGTAAGGCGGGTTAAACCAAATTATCTTCCTTGAGCGGTTCTTCTTCTTTCTCGTTTTCCTGTTGTCTTCATTGTTGCTGCTGAATTTGATGGATCCGTCGTATCCGCTGGATTTCAGTGCTTCGTTGTAACATGGTGCAGCTTTTTCAAATGTTCTTTGGTTCGATGATAGCCTGTTGATTCTCTTTTCTATGGCGGCAGGGATGTGCTTGATGATTTGTGGAGGATGGTTGGACTGTTTGTTAATGTACATTGGCTCATTATTTGGTTTCTTGTACGGTTGGTGCACGCCGGTTGCCAAGTTCATGTTTATGTCGAGGTAGTTCACTGATTTCAGGTTTGTCTCCACAGTTATTTTGAGTTTCAGAGACTGAAATATACGTATGATTTTTTTACGTTTACGATCTGCTTGAGGGCCTGAGTGGTTCTTTAACACTGCGAGACCATCGTCTCTGTATAATCCTACCTGATGTGCATCGAGCTCCTTCTCGATTTTGGTGAGAATATAAAGGCCTACTAGTTCGCATACTTCGGCCCCGCACACCGTCGACGTCCTATACGATAAATATAAATTTAATACTCCGTTGGTGAGCGACGGGCGAGTGGTAGTGAGCGACAGGCGAGTGGTATTTCACTGAACGCAAGAAAAGGAGTTCTATCTGATTGGCTAGCAATCGATCGCTTAGGTCGCTCAGTAGTCAACTACAAACTCATGCATTCAATTCGATTGAAATCGATTATTCTATTATTGACGAAGATAAAGAGCGTGATAGTGTGTCAATAATGTACATTGTATTGCACCTGGTTTTACCAGCATTCCTTTATAAAATAATTTTCTCAAAGAGTTGAATATTATCAAAATTTTTACCCAGGATTTCCAATTTTTTACCCGCACATTGCAGTTAAACATATCCACAGCAAAATACCGGTCCTCACTAATTAGTACATTTAATTTCCAGTTAGTACATTTAAACGAAACCTGTGATTTACGTGACAACAAATCAAATTTTCTTACAATAGAAATATCATATGGGATACTGATATGGTAGGCCGCAACCGCCACAACGTGGAGCTGCTACGCGTAGCTGACTTTTTGTTCCGTGGAGCCAAATTGACCAATCATGTTAGAGTTTTTCATTACTCGGAGGTAAAACTGACCAATCAAGTACGACTTACTCATTACGTGAAGCGAATTTAGTCATTAAGAATTTGCCAGACGAGCTTCACGTAGTTGCAAGATATCCTCGGTCACGATAGTTATGATTCAAAAAGTAATTTATGAAAAGTACGAACCGACTTATTATTAAGATGGACATGCACTCACAGGAAACTCATACAGTATTGTACACAACTATATAGCTAGGCAGAGTGGTGGTAAACCATGCACACAATTCTGCGATCTGCAGTGTATCACCGGGAGCTGATTTGTACATCTTGCGCGGCGTGGCCTGCAGAATTCGACCTTCAGCAAACCAGTTCGGATTTACTTTATATACTAGTAGTAGGCCATACATACTGTAGTTACGGTACTGCCCGTTTTCCTATACACAATACTCAGTGCGCTCACCATTGACGCGTGACCTAGTGTATGTTAGAAGTATTATGCCATTGCCTATATGACGTCACTGTGTAAAAAATAACCAGTCAATATTTAAAGTATTCTCTGAAATTCTAGAAAATATATTTTTGTAACATTTCCTAAATTTTTAGCTAATTTAGGTGTTTGGAAATATTGGTACTTTTGTGTTTTAGGAAGGATATGTAAACGACAGATAACACCAAAAAATATGAACAAATTATTTCTAAACCGTGTTAAGTCTGCAAACCATTATGCTTCTCATTTTCAAGAACGCTGGTTAACAATAAGCAGACTATTGTCTCATTTCGTAAACAAAAGCCCAGACAGTATTGTTACCTTGCGTTCGCTTTATAATCATTCACCCAACTGAAACTATAATACCAGCTCATTGTTCATTGCACAGGTAAAACAGACACAAGTGCAGTGTGTATTTAACCAGAGAAGATCTGATGTAACATAGTTGAGCTGTTTTCATTGAGTGTTATCTTGGTTTAATAGCTTTTAATGGGGTTTAAGTCCTTCAAAGGTCGTGGTGAATTCTACTGTAGACATGACTGCATCATGATTATTTTAAAGTCAACAACATTCAACAATATGATCACCGTGATAGTATGACAGTATCAGTACCGTGGGTGTCAGTGATCCTGGCCTGACACAGTAGACAAACAAACAAACACGCCACACACATGGCACATGCATGCAAGTAACATTGACTATACACTAATCAAACAATGGTATTGATCCTGTACAACTGTTTGTGGTTTATTTACATTCGATTCATTTAAAATCCACATAGTAAACATTAATTTTGGCAAGAGTTTTCTCTCTGGAACGATGATGCATCAACTGGCTCCGCGTAATGAAAAGATCTAACATGATTGGTCAATTTAGCTCCGCGAAGCGAAAAGTAAGCTACGCGTAGCAGCTCCACGTTGTGGCGGTTACGGCCAGCCATATACTGATCATGCGAAAATCGTAAAACATAGAATAGAAACAGTGTGGCCGGCTCTCAAAATCTCAAATTGTATGCATAGCCTGAGTCGCACGGCCTATCTCGAACAAAATAGCTCAAAATCACCATGCGTAGTTGTTGAAAAACGTGAGGATTTATCGTACTACCACGGCAATTTTTAACACGAAGATATAGGGATGACGACGGTGTGCCCCGTCATATGCCCCCATGGGCACGTCGAATGCGTTATCAGTGTCACGTTTTACCCATGGGTTGCCCTTTGTGTCGTACAGTAGTGATTTTCTTGCATGTAGTATTGTTTCTTTTTCTACATTTGAGATACTTGTGTGCCTTTTGGCCCAGTTCAGAGTTTTAAGGAGCAATTCCTGAGATATCGATGGGTAGAAGTCTACCACATCGAATACCATGAACGTGAGTTTGTCTTTGTCTTTAAGATCGGTGAACCAGTCTATTACTGAATTGGTGCTTCTCC
This sequence comes from Amphiura filiformis, assembly GCF_039555335.1. Classification (NCBI taxonomy): domain Eukaryota; kingdom Metazoa; phylum Echinodermata; class Ophiuroidea; order Amphilepidida; family Amphiuridae; genus Amphiura; species Amphiura filiformis. The sequence continues at coordinate 35,181,412 of NC_092630.1, read as the reverse complement.
ATTGTTTTACTTTAGTTTTCTGTCGGATGTCATTGTTTATGCGATCTAACATACGTTTGCTCACCTTGCCTATTTCAGTCTTTGTAGGATTTATGAGTCTACATTTCGGGTTGTTCTCGAAGTTGCTCTTGTGGTCTTTTAGAGTTACGAATGCCTGTTGTTCTGCGGTGCTGTCAATCCTGTCACTAATGTTGAGTTTATCAGCGATGCTGTGGAATTCCTTCTGTATATTGTCCACTATATCGGTGTCAGCTGCTTTGTATTTTGCTGTGATGCTGTTTGTAAGTAACGCGTCGTAGTCCTTATGTTCCTTTTCGTATAAGTTCCTTGATTTATCTGCATTCACAAACAGTTTGTCAGATTTATTAATTTTGTCAATGTCTTCTTTCATCATAGATTGGAAGCTGTCGTTCACTGGTTGAAATTCTATGTTGTCCACCATTGCGAGCATTTCTCTTTCGAAGTCTGCCATCTCTTTGCTAGGTGGAGGTGTTCTTTTTGATTTTAATCCGAACTTTTCTTCATTGTTGTCTTCTTCGTCGCTATCGCTATCGCTTTCACTTTCCACTTGATCTTCAGCATTCAAAAGAAGAAGGCTTTCCACCGCATTCTCTTGATTATACTTTCTACCTTTTCCAGGAGCCGTTTGATGTATTCGGCATGCGATGGTATCGGAATGTTCTTGTCCGAGTATTGTTTTATTAAATTAGCTCTACCTTGTTAAAAATTGGTATTGAGCACTGTGAAACGACTATCGAGTGACTATTTATGTTATGTATGTATGTATGTATGTATGTATTTTGCGTTTTGAGAAACAAAACCAAATTAAACTAAAACGCTTTTAATATAGATTTCATAAACATGGACTGTCACAGGATGATCAGTTAGGTGGGAAAACAAAAAGAAACATTATATTTTCACAAGTAGGCTACATTAAAAGATAATTCAGCATGTCTTATTTAATATGGGGTTCTCCTGATATCGCCGATAATTTAAACTTGCTTTATGCTAGTTTTGTTACACTCTCGGGAAAATTATTAGATGTTCGATGAATTGTGAAAATATATAATTATTAGTTACTGACCATACACCTAAAACCTCGAATCCTAATAACCTACTCACCATCGACTAATTTCCTGACCAAATTAACATAGCTTATTAGGCATCATGAGGTTTAAAGGCCGCTTCAAATATCTGGAAAACACATTAAGTTAGTAGCTGTTTCAAGTTTGTTGGTATAGAGGTGAACAATAATTTACTTGATTATATTTTAAGCCTACTTAATTGGGTTGCCCTTGAAAGTTTGCCTGGTCAACTGGATTGGCCTTTAAATTAAGTACGAATTAATATGGGCGGGACCCAACTATACCCATGAAGACAGTATGAAATTAGATATTTTTGTAATGGGTCATGGCTCATTTTTTACTAACCTGAATGGTGATAAGAACACTGACCATGACGACTTGGTCCGTTACACTCACAAATCTGGGACGACGAACTGACCGCTTTCCCGCCTGAAAGATACGATGAATTCGAACAATCTTCAATAACGTCGGTGCAAACATAACAGTGAAGCACATTGAGATCATTGACTCTGCAATAGGACACGAAATATTGGTAGGCTCAGCTAACAGCAACAATGCATCAATGAATGCAATAGAAACACCTAGTAAATTGACTGCGCTTAGTTCTCTACTCGTCGCTTTAATGAGAGGGTGGTTTCGATAGATCCATAGTCCAACCGCCGTAACTAAAGATACTATCAACCCAACAGAACTCAATACCAGAATAACTAAGATAACAGGATTGGTAAATTTCACAAAAGTAGCCTTTATAAGTTCACATTGTGAGTGTCCATCGTCTGGCCAATGCGTCGATGGACATTCTTTACATCTGGTATTTTCGTTTACGACGATGGCATTTTTTGGGCATGCTTGGCATCCATAGCAACATTTCTCTTCTAAAGGTATCGTTATGTGTCCAGGTTGACATTGTTCTCTGCAGAGTGAAAACGGGGCATTGTTTGTATGGTCAACAAATTGAATTTTGTCGTCGTCTAAATCCAAGGAAGGCCCGTCAAACCGTGCATCCCAGAAACCAATGGTTTCAAAAACATGTTTGGTGTCTTTCATTTGTAAATTAGTCACCTGATATGTTCCAAAGGTGTCACCATGTTGATCAAATTCAAATACACCATCTGGACCGTTAAATGACACATTAAGCAGATACTGCTTCAACATTGGACCTGTGATACTCTTAGGAGAAATGCAAGGACCTCGACGACAACTGTCTGTGTAGAAGCTGTGCAATGCATGGGCAACTGCATATACTGCATTTATGACAGGAGCACCGCTAACTGGATACATTGGACACTGTGTGATGTTGGAGCATCCTTGTGACGCTTTCCACTGCTGCCAATAATCATGGTACCAAGGGGTTCCAGAAAAGATACCTGGATCACGACTAGCAAAGTCAGCGGCGAATGCTGGCGTTGGAAAGTAAAATATAAATGGTCGAATAAAAATGCTTCCCGTGGTTATCGTGGCAACTTCTCCGAATTCAGTACCCCAACCATCACTCCCAATCCATGTTAAATTTAATGCCAGATTCCTTTTGTTAATAGTGGATAAGATACTTGAAGCTACTCCGCTAAGTGAGAACATAACGACTACCTTTGCTTTCGGGAACTTTAGTAATCTGTCAACTGCATCTTCAACTTCATCTTTAGGCGCATACGGCTGAATGGTAGCAGACATTGCGATACAAATTCCAGTTTTTTCTGCGGCTGCCTTGACTTGACGTCCCCCGTGAAGGCCATAAGTGTCAGCAGAATTGATCAGCGCAATATATTTCCAATTGAACTTCAATAAAATATCAATTATGACAGCGACTTGTAACCGATCAGGTGGTACCGTCCTGAAGAAATACGGAAATCTAACGATGTCGCTAAGCTCGTCGCTCGTAGATGTGGCTGAAAGTAAGGGAATGTGAAAAAGATTGGCTACTTTAGACATCCATACTGTAGTAACGCTGGCAGCTGCTGAGACCAAGGCTACTAAGTTGACAGCATCTCGATCCTGTGGTGATATGTCACAGGTATCAGTAAAATAAGACAGAGATGACCATAAAGATATATCTTCAGTACTACAACCATCACGGATCTCATAACCAATAGTTATATTTGGTAAAACATCGGTTCTCGCGTTAATGTCTTCCACCGCCCATATCATAGCCTCGGAAAACATTACAGAAAAAAATGAAATATCACCTTTACATATTCCGTGTTCATTAACGCTGCTTTTGAATTGAAATATGCTACCAATGGAAACATCTCCTGGCTTTGAGTAAACTTGACAGGTCCAATTGGTATCGGTAGATGAAATGGACGAAACAAATGTCGGGAACAATAGCATGAAAGTCAGGAACAACTGCATTGTGTATGCTTTACACAACAAATCACTAATGATTAAGAAGACATATTGACAGTATGAAGTTATTTGAAGAAAACCCCAGCAATAAGCGTAATAAATGGGTCTCCAGGCAATTGCGACGTTCCATGATGAAACCCAATAGGCTAGTTGGCAAGAAATAGTGGCGCAATTCTAACGGAAAGCAAGCTTATTAATAACACGCAAGGTCAATATATTTATTTGCTTCTTATAATTGCCATGCTTTTCGTCGTGACATGCCATTGTAAATTGAAACGCGTACGTGAATTATTGAATAATGCTTCACTTTTGGTCATTTCTGTAATTAAATAGAAAGGGAGGTAATTTAAATCGGTAACTAAATTTAAATACGGATGGTTTTATTTCAAGGTGATGGGATCAACTGGTACAACAAACATTAAAAAGAGTCAAAGGCAATTGTTTACTATAATGTATCTGATTATTTCTGTTTTTCTCTTCAGGGTTCACGCAATGTAGCAAAACATTTATTTAAAGTACAAGTTAATGTCTGCAAGATGCTTCAAGTATAAAAACTGTATGATAAAAACTTAACATTGTCTAATTGTTTCAGAATGGTGTACATTTATCTTAGAGCAGTCCCTATTTTAACGTGCCTCCTGACATGTTCGTGCAGTGAGATTAAAAATCCGTGCAGTTACAATTAAAAACAGTGCTTAAACTATGTAGTATAGAGATGCTTAGTAGAGCCTTTCTTACGGTCACTTACCGACAAAAATGCCAACAAAAAAGCGCACTCAACACCTCTTTTCTTGAAAGTTTCATGTCGTAGGGCTCAAATCAATATAGAAATAGTTTGGGAACGGCTATCTTAGAGCAGTCGCGGACAAAATTATAAAATTATATAAAAAAATTTCTATAAATGCTTTTGAAGTTTGATTCTTTCCTTAAGGGATCTAAAATGAGCGTTTATTGAGTTTCGACAGTATTTTTTGTGGGACATGAGAGCACCTCAGACCTATCGAATTGCATTCTGAATACGAAGCATGTCTTCCTGATATCAAATAATTTTCATTTTTTGAAAATCACAATATAATACAAATTTTATGACAAATTATGAAAATTTGATATTTTTCAAATTTTTGATATATAGCAGTCCTCGAAGTAAATTATATAAATCACCGTGTGGTAGTAGGGGTGCGGAAGTTTTTACTACTTCCCCGCGTTCGCGTAATTGCACAGGCGCGGGGAAGTAGTCAAAATACCGTACTCGGACGCTGGCGTTATTAACCAATAAGATGTCTGGATTATCTAATTAATATTTATGAGGTATAGTAATAATATCTGACTACCAGATCATAAATTTAGAATCAAACAATTAAAAAAATCGTGGTCGTGTTGCGGGGTCTGTAATCCATGTTTAAAGGTGTGGTGAAACATTACAAACCGGAAATGTATTTTGTTAAACTATCAGTTACACTTACGCACTTTGCACTTTTGTTACTGAAAAGAGAGAAACAAGAAATGGACATAAAGAGACCATGTTCTTGTTTAAAATGAAATCCAATGTTAAAAACCAAGATACATTTTGTTTTTCAAAGTACGAACGTTAAACTTCATAATGGCGAGGTAGCTTACATGTAACCGAGGCTTTATCACCCATTCTAATATGCGGCCATGATCTCTCAATGGAGTAGCTAAATTGTCAAAAGCATTTTTAAAGGACACCAGACCACAGAAGGGATATGATCATATGCGTTTAAGTAAGCTTAGGAAAAGTGGGGGCGCTCAGTTAGTCACTTCTCAACATTTATATTTTTTCGAGATTAAAACACATTGCTACAGACCAAGAGGTTCAGGAAGAAACACTTATTTAATTTTCAACTAAAATTACATCACCGGAGAGGCAATGGCAAATTGATCTCAACTAACATTAAAAAAATTATGCCAAAATTGAAAATGTCTGTGAAAAGCTCTGTCTTTCCACTGGGGATTTGTCATTTGGTCTAATACCATTTGATCTAATATCCATTTCGTCTACATCCATTTCGTCTAAACCCATTTAGGTCTATATCCACTACGTCCAATAATCATTTGGTCCTATAACCATTTGGTCCGATAACCATTTGGTCCGATAACCATTTAGTCTAATAACCATTAAGTCTAAAACCATTTAGTCTAACAACCATTTAGTCTAATACCCATTTGGTCTATACCCAATAGGTCTAATAGCCATTTGGTCTAATACCCATTTGGTCTACAAACCATTTTAGTCTTACAAGCATTTAGTTTATTAATAAATAGACGAAATTGTATTAGACTAAATGGTTATTAGACCATACAAGTATTAGACCTAACGGTTATTAGACCAAACGGTTATTAGACCAAACGGTTATTGAAGAAATATTAGACCAAATGGTTATTAGACTATATGGTTAGTAGACATACTGGATATTAGACCAAACAATGTTAGACTAAATGGACATTAGACTATATGATTATTAGACTAAGTGGCAATTAGCCTTTCTGGTAATAGACAAATTGAATTTAGACAAAACGGGAATTAGACGAAATGGTATTAGACCAAATGGCAATAGACCTTTCCACTGAACATGCTGAATTATTAAACAACTACAACTAGTTTTAACTAAAATTGCTCGCTTCAAAAGTTCTTTCGATCTATGTATATTCTGTGCTTAAACTGTTATGTTACCCGCCGATATAGTATATTACTAGCTCCCTTTGGTAAAGTGGAATTTTTAGAAACGTTGTGCATTGACGTAAAAAAAAAAGGTTGTAACAAATAATATTTTATTTTTTAATATCTGGCCATTAGATCATACTTTTAGCATGAAACGTAAAAAAAGAATGTAGTCAAAGGGAAATTCTAGCTAAATTGATTCTAGCTAAATTGTCAAAAGCATTGCAAAAGGACACCAGAGCACAGAAGGAAATACTTATGTGTTTAAGCAAGCTTAGGAAAAGTAGGGTCGATCAGTTCACCACTTCTCAAAATTTCTACTTTTTTCCCAAGACCAGAACACAATGCTATAGACCAGGAAGTTATCTTTGGAGAATCATTTTTACACTATTATTGCTTTAAACAAAAACGCGTCCGGGTGTCCAAACCAGAAGAAAACGGTCCTCTTTTTGTATCCATAACACAAAAAGGCAACTAATATGATCATAGACCTACTTGATTTTTTTTAGCAAGGGCGTATCAAGGGGATTTCGGGGTGGGGGACGCCACTCTTGTAAAAACAATTGAACAATTTTAGGCGAATTTGGACCAAATTTGTACAAAATTTGGGCTTCTCCCCAGAATGGCTAATAGAGTAGGATTTGGGCTGACAATTTTTCATGATGGTGCTTCAGGGATCAACCGCCCCTACCGTGAATCTTGTCTAGTTTGTGGAAAGCGACGAAGAGGGTGGAAATGGAGTAAAGAGAAGATAAAGAAGGAGAAAAGGGGAAATAACAGATGAAAAAAAGAAGCACAAATGAAAATGAAGAAAGAGAAGTGGAGAGCGAAAATCTGCTTGGGGGATTTAAATAATCTCGCTCACTATGAGCTAATAATGGACTGGCGAATTATAAAAATTATAAGAAACGACAGTATCCAAAAAAATTATATTCAGCATTTTTAAGCACATTATGCATAACAAATCATGTTGTATTTGTATACTATTTGATTGCATCTTCGTCAATCAATACAACAAATATCGTTTCTAAATTCATCTAACTCTAGAGAGTAATACAGAATATATCATGCAGTGGGCAGCATTTAGCATAACATGAGGTTTAGTACAGATAATGACTAATGCAATGTACGTTTAGAACTTTTGAAGCGAGCAATTAGCCTTTTATAATTGTGCAAATATTTCAGTGGATATGTTGAGCGTTTCTCAGACATTTTAATTGTGCCCTAAATTTGGCATGTTAGTTGAGATCCCTTTGTCATTACCATGATTACCTCGACAATGATATAATTTAGTTATTTGTTAATTTTAAAAATATGGTGAAAATTAAATTAGAATTATTCTCTCCAAAAAGTGATTCTTCCTGAACCCCATGGTCTGCAGCAATGTGTTCTAGTCTCAAAAAGAGAGTATACATTTTGAGAAGTGAGGAACTGAACTCTTTTCCCTCAGCTTGCTTAAACACGTGCAAGCATTTCCCTTTGGGTGATTTGATTGGGTGCTTTTTGTAATTTAGCTACTCCATTGAGAAGATGAACGCAAATTATAATCTTCGGTTAAATGCAAACTACCTCGCCATTATGAAGTCTTACTTTGAAACAAACGTGATCTTATTTGGTAAAAGTGGCTTTCATGTACAGAACATGGTCTCTTTGTGTCCATTTCTTTTCACTCTCTTTTCAGTGCAAAGTGAGTAAGTGTAATTGATAGTGTAACAAACATATTTACGGTGACATGTAACGCACAAGGTCTAGTAATGAAACCTATAAAGATGGATCACAGCCTGACACATTAGATGGAAATTTAACTGCCATTGTCAATATAGTAATCATGCGTCTAGGTTAGTTTGGGACCAGTTACTTTTGGAGTTTTGAAATAAGAACAAGAAAAACCGCTGGATTTCCTTGTAGGCCCTAACTACATTCTATTTTATGCTTCATGTTAAATGACCTGGTAGTCAGATATTACAATTTAAAACCAGCTTCCCATCTTCTTCAGACAATACAACGGATAGCGTTTCTAAATTCCATCTTACTTAAAGCCATATTATAACATTTCTTTAAAAATAGATTAGTATTAATTTTCAATAAAATATTAGCATTATTTTACTGTCAGATATGTCCTCTTTTAATTTTGAGCCGAACAAGTGAGGTAAAGCAAAGAAAATCGGAATTTACAACTAGCACCAATGCATGTCACGCCGGCAGTTGTAATATGGTACGACCCTCTGGCGTGTGTGTGTGTGTGTCCCGCACGCCGTGTACGTAGTACTGTGTTGACATCGCATACGCGTTCGACTAATATTTCTATCGTAATAATAAAACACTGATTCAGGCGGTTTATTCAAAATCTCGGATTTTGACAAAACTACAGCACCTAAAGTCTTGATTTTTGCAGAGAATCTTTGTTTACTAAAGTACATTACAATCGTGTAAAAACCTGAATTTAATTTTTTTTTTGAGGGCGTTCTCCTCAGCAAATGTTATAATATGGCTTTAAGAGAGTATACACAATATATCACCGGCGCAGTCCCTGTTTACTCTCATTTTTTTTAAAATTCGCCGCCGAAGGCAGCAAGTTCTTTCTTTTTAATTTCATGCATTTATACACAGTTAGGTGGGGAAAAGTTCTTTTTTAGTGTTGGTGGGGGAAGTTTTTTTTTGTTTTTTTTGCTCATGTAGTGGGTGAAGATTTTTTTTTCAAAAACTTCTTACCCCACCTGAGAATATAATGGTGCGTCCCTTACAATTAACTTAGACAAGGAACTAACTATAATACTTGATTGTCTCGGTTACCAGTACGATAACTCGGGGTGCTGATTCTGGCTGTTATGGTTTATTGTGGATTGTATGGAGTGTACGCTTCTTATCCACGGTGTAGCTTACTGGTTTATAGTGTGTTTTGCGCAACAGTTATAACATTTGATATTGTTTACATTAATTCCCATGAATGTACATATGTTAGATTCCCATTTCTAACTGGATGACAAGTAATACATGGCTCATACTGCAGTTACTGTCCGTTTTCCTATACACAATACACAGTGCTCTCACCATTGACGCGTGACCTCTACAAACAGTGTATGTTATAGGTATATGGGCATTGCCTAGTTAACATCACTGTGTAAAAAATAACCGGCCAATATTTAAAGTATTCTCCAAACTTCTAGCAAATATATTTCTCTAACATGACCTAAAATTACAGCTAGGTTAGATGTTCAGAAGGGGTCGCACTTTCGTAGAATATGAGTGAGGGCAAAGCATAGCTAGCTCATAGCTAGTCACCTCCCCGTGTTAATTGAATGGAGATTTGACCGAAAATATTGAGCTATATTGGTAACGGACCGCTCCGTTCTGAAGGATGCCACAAAAAAACGGTACAAGCTACATTTAAAGTATTCTATGAAATTCTAGAAAATATAGTTTTGTAACATGTCCTAAATTTTTAGCTAATTTAGGTGTTTGGAGAGGGTCGCACTTTTGTGTTTTAGGAAGGATATGTAAACGACAGATAACACCAAAAATATGGAGAACTTATTTCCAAACCGTGTTAAGTCAACAATCATTATGTTGCTCATTTTCAAGAATGCTGGTTAACAAAAAAGCAGGCCATTGTCTCATTTCGTGAACAAAGGTCCACATACCATTGTTTCCTTTCGTTTCCTTTATAATCGGTTACCCAACTGAAGCTATAATACCAGCTTTATTGCGATATCGCACATGTAAAACACACACATGTGCACAACCAGAGAAGATCCGATTTAATCAGTTGAGCTGTTTCAATGAGTGTTATCTTGGTTTAATAGCTTTTAATGGGGTTTAAGTCCTGCAAAGGTCGAGATGAATTCTACTGTAGACATGACTGCATCATGTCAGATACCCAATATAATATCCTTACAGAAATTTATAATTTTGGCATAATTTTTTTTATGTTAGTTGAGATCAATTTGCCATTGCCTCTTCGGTGATGTAATTTAGTAGTTACTTGTTACTTAGAAAATATATGGTGAAAATTAAATAAGAAAAACAAAACACCATCAAAGGTGATCCTTCCTGAACCTCTTGGTCTGTAGCAATGTATTTTAGTCTCGAAAAAAGTATAAATGTTGACATGGTTGAGAAGTGACAAACCGAGCGCCCCCACTTTTCCTAAGCTTACTTAAACGCATATGAGCATTTCCCGTAAGTGGTCTGGTGTCCTATACAAATGCTTCTGACAATTTAGCTACTCCATTGAGAGATCATGGCCGCATATTATAATGTGTGATAAAGCCTCGGTTACATGTAAGTTACCTCGCCATTATGAAGTTTTACGTACTTTGAAAAAAATGTATCTTGGTTTGTAACATTGGATTTCATTTTAAACAAGAACATGGTCTTTTTATGCCCATTTCTTGTTTCTCTCTTTTCAGTGACAAAAGTGCGAAGTGCGTAACTGTAACTGATAGTTTAACAAAATCATTTCCGGTGACATGTAATGTTTCACCACACTGGTAAAGACACCTTTAAACATGGATTACAGACCCCGCAATACGCTCGTACGATTATTTAACTCAAATTTCCAATATCTTGACCACACGTGTAGCTTTTTGGAATCTTTACTTTGGTTAGGAAAAGTACTGTAAGAAGTGCTGCAAGGCCTAAGAAAAGACGACCACTGAATTAAAAACGAACATGAATTCTTTAATATTTGATTCTAAATTTATGATCTGGTAGTCAGATTTTACTATTTGATTGCATCTTCTTCAATCAATATAACAAATATCGTTTCTATTCCATCTAACTCAAGAGAGTAATACAGAATATATCATGCAGCGGGCAGCATTCAGGATAACATAAGGTTTAGTACAGATAATGACTAATGCAATGTACGTTTAGAACTTTTGAAGCGAGCAATTAGCCTGTTATGAATATGCAAATATTTCAGTGGATATGTTGAGCTTTTCTCAGACATTTTAATTGTGCCCTAAATTTGGAATGTTAATGATATAATTGAGTTATTTGTTAATTATAAAAAATATGGTGAAAATTAAATTAGAATTATTCTCTCCAAAAAGTAATCCTTCCTGAACCCCTGGTCTGCAGCAATGTGTTCTAGTGTAAATAAGAAAATATATAAATTTCGAGAAGTGAGGAACTGAACTCTTTTCCCTCAGCTTGCTTAAACACGTGCAAGCATTTCCCTTCTGTACTTGGGTGCTTTAATTTAGCTACTCCATTGAGAACATGAACGCAAATAATAACGAGTGCTATTAATCTTCGGTTAAATGCAAAGTACCTCGCCATTATGAAGTTTTACTTTGAAACAAATGTGATCTTATTTGGTAAAAGTGGCTTTCATGTACAGAACATGGTGTCTTTGTGTCCATTTCTTTTCACTCTCTTTTCAGTGCAAAGTAAGTAAGTGTTATTGATAGTCTAACAAACATATTTCCGGTGACATGTAACGTTTCACCACAAGGTCTAGTAATGAAACCTATAAACATGATAAAGATGGATCACAGCCTGACACATTAGATGGATGACAAGCAATACATGGCCAAAATACCCAATATAGCCTAATATCCTTACAGATCCTTTTCAATTTTGGCATAATTTTTTTATGTTAGTTGAGATCAATTTGCCATTGCCTATCCGGTGATGTGATTTAGTTAATTGTTACTTTGAAAAATACGGTGAAAATTAAATAAGACAAAAAGAACCATCAAAGGTGATCCTTCCTGAACCTCTTGGTCTGTAGCAATGTTGACATGGTTAAGAAGTGACGAACCGAGCGCCCCCACTTTTCCCAAGCTTACTTAAACGCATATGAACATTTCCCGTAAGTGGTCTGGTGTCCTATAAAAATGCTTTTGACAATTTAGCTACTCCATTGAGAGATCATGGCCGCATATTATAATGTGTGATAAAGCCTCGGTTACATGTAAGCTACCTCGCCATTATGAAGTTTTACGTTCGTACTTTGAAAAAAATGTATCTTGGTTTGTAACATTGGATTTCATTTTAAACAAGAACATGGTCTCTTTATGCCCATTTCTTGTTTCTCTCTTTTCAGTGACAAAAGTGCAAAGTGAGTAAGTGTAACTGATAGTTTAACAAAATACATTTCTGGTGGCATGTAACATGTAAGAAACCTTTAAACATGGATTACAGACCCCGCAATACGCTCGTACGATTATTTAACTCAAATTTCCAATATCTTGACCACACGTGTAGCTTTTTGGAATCTTTACTTTGGTTAGGAAAAGTACTGTAAGAAGTGTGCAAGGCCTAAGAAAAGACGACCACTGAATTAAAAACGAACGTGAATTTTTTAATATTTGATTCTAAATTTATGATCTGGTAGTCAGATTTTACTATTTGATTGCATCTTCTTCAATCAATACAACAAATATCGTTTCTATTCCATCTAACTCTAGAGAGTAATACAGAATATATTCAGTGGGCAGCATTTAGGATAACATAAGGTTTAGTACAGATAACGACTAATGCAATGTACTTTTTTGAAGCGAGCAATTAGCCTGTTATAAATATGCAAATATTCAGTGGAAAAGTTGAGCTTTTCTCAGACATTTTCATTGTGCCCTAAATTTGGAATGTTAGTTGAGATTCCTTTGTCATTACCTCTCAAATGATATAATTTTGTTATTTGTAAAAAAGATGGTGAAAATTAAATTAGAAATATCCTCTCCAAAAGTGGTCCTTCCTGAACCTCCTGATATACAGCAATGTGTTCTAGTAAAAAGAGTATACATTTTTTAGAAGTGGGGAACTGAACTCTTGTTCTCAGTTTGCTTAACACATGCAAGCATTTCCCTTCTGTGCTCGAGTGTACGTTAAAAATGCTTATGACAATTAGTTACTCCATTGAAAAGATGAACGCAATTATAACGAGTGCTATTAATCTTCGGTTAAATGCAAGTAAAGCTACCTCGCCATTATGAAGTCTTACATTGAAATAAAAAGTGATTGTAAAAGTGGCTTTCATGTATAGAACATGGTCTCTTTGTGTCCATTTCTCTTCACTCCCTTTTCAGTGTAAAGTAAGTGTATATGTAATAATGTGTAACAAACATATTTCCGGTGACATGTAACGTTTCACCACAAATCTAGTATATAATGAAATCTATATCGTATGATGGATCACAGCCTGGCACATTATTGAATGGAACTCTAACTCCCTTGTCAATATAGTGACAAAACGTCTAGGTTTTTGGGACCAGTTTCTTTTGGAGTTTGGAAATAAGAGAACAAAACGCTGGATTTCTCTGTAACTACATTCTATTTCAATCATAAATTTACGACCTGGTGGTCAGATATTACTGTTTGATCTTCTTCAGTCAATCATGTCAATACAACGAATAAGCTTTTCTCGTGGATATTTACTGTAAAACACAAGGGTTAGTACAGATAATGACTAATGCAGTGTACTTTCAGAACTTTTGAAGTGAGCAATTATAACTTGTTGTAATTATTCAAATGATTCATTTGAAAGGTTTTCTCAAACATTTTCATTTTGGTTTGGAATTTTAGTTGAGATCCCTTTGTCGTTGCCTCCCTAATTATAGTATTTAGTTATTTGTTACTTTTAAAAATATGATGAAAATGCGGAACTGAGCGCCCTACTTTTCCTTAGCTTGCTTAAACGCATTTCCCTTCTGTGCTTTGGCGTATTTTTATAAAGATGCTTTTGAAAATTTAGCTACTACATTGAGAAGATGGCCGAAAATTATAAAGAGTGCTATTAATCCTCGGTTCAATGCAAGCTACCTCGTCATTTAATATGAAGTCTTACGCTCGTAATTTAAAAAAGTGTATCTTGTTTTGTAAAAGTGGCTTTTATTTTAAACAAGAACATTGTCTCTTTATGTCCATTTTGCTTCTCTCTCTTTTCAATGACCAAAGTGAAAAGTAAGTAAGTGTAATTGATATTGTAACAAATACATTTCCTTTGACATGTAACGTTTCACCACACTAGTAAAGAAACCTATAAAGATGGATAACAGCTTTGCACTTTATTAGACGAAAATCTAACTGGCATTGCCAATATAGTGACCACATGTCTGGCTTTCGGCGGGCTTTCGGCTTCTATTACTTTGCAGTTGGTTAGAAAAAGTAGGAAGAAGTTTTATAATAGGAGGAGACGATTGCGAATTTCCCTGTGACTACATTCTCTTTTACGCTTCATGCTAAAATTGTGCATATTATTACAAGATTACAAGTAATTTGATGCCATCAGTCACAATAGCGTTTCTAAATTCCATTTTATTGAACAGTTGAAGAGAGTAATGTAATATATCGGCGGGTTGTTTAACATGAGTTCTTCTTCTTCTTCTTCTTCCTTATAAGTGCCTCCCTCATATGTATGAGTATTATCGCACTGCGTACAGACAAGCTGTACCTATTTTTTACTCTGGAACCTAGAGTAGATGAGTGTATTTTTGAAGTACAGTCAACAGTACCGGGATGATCCCCTGCTCTTTTCGAATAGCCTGTGACGTTCTTTAACGTGCACACTACATTAATGTGAGAAAATATGCATGTACACGGGACCGACAGCTTAAAGTGCCCTCCGAAGAGTTTTAGCACCGAAGGGCGAAAGTATTATAATTTGGGTACCCTGTTGTCTTACACATATCAAACTTACGATATTATCTGCCTATGCATCCTACTATCATGTAAGCAGGCAATCGGTAAGGTGTTATTAGAATCCGGTGCATTGGTCTGTGTAGATGCGAGTTCAAGCCCCGGCGCAGTCCCTGATTGTTCTTGTGAAATAATTGAGCTATAAACTTTAAATTAACCTAGACAAGAAAGTGACTGCTTAATAAAAATTATTGTCAACTGGTTACCTGTACGAGAACTCGGGTGCTGATCCTGGCTGCGGTTTATTGTGATTTGCATAGATCATGTAGATTATAATGGTGGTGTCTTACTGGTGTAAGGTGTGTCTTGGGCCATAGTATTCAGCGAATTCCTGTAAAGTGTGCCGAGGCCTGTGGGTGCTATTTTGAGTAAGCATAAGTTTTGGAGGGTGTTTTGGTGTTGCACAGATTATTGCTTAATGCGGCGGCCACCTCATATTAATTCATATGTCCCATGAATCATAGTTGTCGTGATTTGACAGAGTTGATAAGAAACACAGTGTTGGTGATGGCATAGATCCTTTCATTACTAACATGGTCAGTACGCTTGATGTTCAGCATTATCCTGCAACATGATGTACCAAAAGCGTTGATCTTATTTTCCATGTCAGTAGATATCACCCAGGACTCACAGCCATATAGCAATACTGCAATACAAATGGTGTGAAGAATTCGAAAAAGCTTGACTTTTGTTGCAATGGAGATTGTTGGACTTCTCCACAGATGCTCCAATTTCCATGCAAGCGCCTTCCGTCGGGAGAGGTCACTGGTGCTAGAGACCATCAAGATAGTTAAAATCGGTGACATACTTGATGGGTTTTCCGTATACTTGCAGTGGTGGCTGTGGATTGCAGTTGATGGTCATATACTCGGTTTTAGGAACACTGATGATGAGACCCGGGCTTTCTGCTGCAACCGCTGTTCTGATCAGCTGTGCCTGTGCCCGTGGAATTGAGAATTCAAGCAAGGCAATATCGTCAGCGAAACCCAAGTCGTTCAAAACCTTGGCAGGATATCGCCTTGAACGACGCGGATGTGTTTCAACACCACTGTCAGTTCCATCGGTAGCCATCTTCATTAGATAGTCGATGAGAACAATGAATAGGAATGGAGCTAGAACATCCCCCTGCAATACTCCAGTAGTCACTAGGAAGGGATTCAAGATGTTGCCATCTACCATTTCGGCGCTTCATCTTCCTGTTGATTGTATCAAAGGCTTTCTTCAAGTCAATGAATGGTATGGTGAGTGGAAGTTGGTAACTCTGGAAAGCCTCCACGATTCTACGGAGGATATGCGTTTGCTGAACACAGCTTCTGCCTGTTCCCTAATTCCATTCAGTAGGATCTTATTATACACCTTATAGCTACAAGCTTTGTAAAAACTCCTTCGCAGAATTCATGGATGATGTCTACCATAGCTTCACCACCACCCTGGACTGCCTCAGTGGTAATCACACAGTCCAGTCCAGCAGCTTTGTTTGTTTTCATTGCTTGAATGGCTTTTCTTGTCTCTTCCAGGGGGATCGGCATAAATAGGTAAGTCCTGATCGGTGGGAGATCAGATGTTGATGGTCCGTTCTCATTGTCCTGCAAAGCCCAGAAGTAGTCTTTCTACTCAGTAAGTAGTTCTTTGTCACTTTAGGGATCTGTCTCATCTGACTTCTACACTTCTACACATTATATAAATATAAGGGTATTCCAAAAGAAATCCAATTTTTGGTTTGCTTTGGATGTGATCTGAGATATGTTCTTATTCCAGCGGAGATCCTTTTGGATGCACACACCTAAGACTTTTGCTTCATCGAGACATTGGTGGGGGGATTCAGAAATAGTTGGGGTCTGTTTTGAATGGGGTCTGTTTTGAAGCAAATCTGGATGGCTTTACACTTGGAGAGATTTAAGCTAAGCTTGTTGGTGTTATTCCATTAATTGACCTTGATTCTTCCTGATGCTTGCTTGGTTGTGGATGTAAGCGATTCTCTGCAATTATCATGTCATCCACATACTTCCAACATTTGATATCAGAATCCATGTTTTGGGCTGCGTCATTGATCACCACTTGAAACCCAATGGGACTACTCCCCATTCAAATACAGCACCAATATGTTTTAGATTAAAAAATATTATCCTGTTTTACCAAATGAAACATAGCTAAATCCTAATCCTATAGTTATTCCTAACTGGCAATAAAAGTCAAATTTTAATATTTTTGCAATTTGAGCTAGAATGGTCCAAAAACATGCAATTGTGCATGTTTTCTTACAATTGTAGTGACACTGATTGTAAGACTTGGCACAAGTCTAAGCATTCAAAATCTTGAATATAGGCTAAGAGTTAACTCGAAATTAGTCTTTGTTCAAGTCTTTGGGTCTGATTGTCACAGAATACGAAAAGGTCGAAAAACAACCTAAAAATGCATGTTTTTGGCCCTTATTTCCAAAAATTGAACAAATATTAAAATTTGACTTTTATTGCCAGTTAGGACTACCTAAAGGATTAAGCTATGTTTCATTTGGCAAATCCAGATAATATTTCAATAAGCAAAAAAAAAAAAATTTCTGTTCGCAGGGGAAGAGCTCCATAGACAGTTTAGTTATATCGCACACATTTGACTCGTTTACTGACATCCATGGAACAATGGATCTTCCTGATGGTCGATCATATCGAACGACTTTGAGCAATCTGTCACAACCACTGTTCAAACAAGAGTACTAGTATCCTTCGATTTGAAGTGTAAAATGCGTGAAATATTTCAAATACAAGTAAGTCCGTGTATATTTCAAATACAAGTCCGTGTATTTCTTTACAATGTTCAGGGCCGGGTTTACCATTGGGCCAGAATTTGGGGGCCCCCAATGTGGCCATGCGCATGTTTCTTTTTAGCCTAAAACCCAGGGTTTTGGACCAAAATATGCTAAAATTGCACAAATTAACGCGCTGCGAGCGCACTGCCCCTTTGCACAGCAAAATTCACCTTCATTTGGGGTTAAAATTGTCTGAAATTGAATTTTTCGCTCGCTTCGTGCGCAAAATGTCCTAGTAAAATCGATCTTATAGTAGGCCCCCTATTTGTAAAACAAAACCTGGCTTCCTCACGGTGAGTTTGGGGGCCTCCGAATTTTGGCCTGGCCCAGGGCCTCCAAAAAGGTAAATCCGGCCCTGACAATGTTTGAAGCATGTTGCTCGTTGCAATAACAATTAAAACAACGGCACTACTGTAACAGACCTGCAACTTGTGCTGACTACCTAGTTTTAATTTTATAGATCCATAATGATGTGCATTCTGCGGCTGTTGTAATGTGTTTTAAATTTTACATGTAGATCATACAATAACATACATGTATACATTATATTTAACACGGAGGACTCGGGTACGGTAAATTGACATTACACTCTCTCAAATAGTGCCATGATATACGGTCAATATTAACGTCAATGCCGGAAATTTGTTTAAGAAGGTTATGGGGTAAATGTTACTGCAGTAAATTTGAGTGCATAAGTTGAAATAGAGAAAATTGGTTGGAAGATTAGTGTAGTGAGTTGGAAGCACTAGAGACAAAGGAATGGTCAGATTTGTTAACTTAAATAAGCGGTGCGTCAAATGTAAACAGCCTTAATACGCTCGTATTTGGGCGAAAAATAAACACCTTTTTGGGTTAAAATTTAATCTTATTTTATTCAAACCCTGACTTTGAGTAATCGCAAATCAATCGGTGCGTTGGGTTAACGTTTTTGCCCAATTAAAACATAGAGTGTTTATAATGTGATCAAAAGTTTTGGATTTGTGATTTTAGCCCAATGTTTTTGTATACAGAGGAATATATATATATACATGAAACTGAGGTTTATAAGAAATATAAGAAACCCCATAATTGACTGACATTTTTAAAACCTAAGTGTGTGTGTGTGCGTGGGGGGGGGGGGGGGGGGGGGTGGGTGTGTGTGTGTGTCGGGGGGGGGGGGGGGGGGGGGGGTGGATACAGCAGTGGGGGTATGTGTGGGTGGGTAGGGGTGTATTCTATATAAGTTTATAAGTTACATTTGTGAGAAAATACAAAGACAGGAAGTCTACCTTACTAGTATTATACAAAACAAAACAAAATATCCATGAAATTTGTCAATATCACATAATGAATTGTTTACATGGGGTATGTTGGGGTGTGGGGTGTGCGTGGGGGTGTAGGGGTTGGTAGATAAGTAGGTGTGCATACATCCGCGAGTTTTGAGGGGGGCATGTGTGTGTTGGTGGGGGGGGGGTACGTGTTGACATGTCTTTTATTTTTTCTTGCTAATCTTGATGAGTATAAGTGATGCAAACAAACATACCATCAGCATTTACATAAATATCCATTATATATAGACACTTAACAGATCTGTAGCCAGTGTTTTGCTCCACTGCTGCGTGCCCGACTTAACCATGTTAAACTACAACAGGCAATGATACAACGAACGAGCGCAACAGGTCAATACAACGTCGCCGACTTGCCTCAGATTACAAACCCTGAAGCGCTATTGGATGAAAATAAGTAAGCAGATACAACTTACGCTAGACTCTTTTTGAGTTTCTCCCTCTAACTACTTGCTGCTTCATGGTATACATTCTAGGTAAAATAAAGACTAGTTGTAGGAAAGAGTAAGCAAGACGATTTAAAAGACGAATCCCGAAACAGTGACAGAAAATATAAAGAGCACATCTTTATTGGCTGCGCTGAATTTAATTTGAATCTTCGTACGGGAAGGGATAATAACAAGATTAGTAAAAAAATCCAGTCGATGTTTGCACTGATTTACGAAATTTGATTCCCATGACGTAACTTTCATTGATGATGACGCAAGGCATCGACAACTTCAATGATTGACGTTTCTCTTCGTACAGAAGGCGTGGTCTATGTTACTCGTCATTTTATCTCTGGACTTAACAAGACGTCGTGTATCTACGTTGGTTCATTATGGGACAGCTATAAATGTATCTCTACAACCCTGGACTATTTAGCTATATACAAACAATGACTCTCATCTAATTTCCTTGGCAATTTCCGATTGTACGATGCAGAGGCGAATATGCAAATAGCAGCTTTTGATCTTAATGAAGTCATACTACCACGTACCACGCAACCAACGCACTTATTAATTCTCTGTATCTAACACTGATTTGAAGAAACCCGGCAACAGCTTGAATGATCTGTAGTTTGGATTAAAATATTTTAAACGTTTGTCTGAATGCTTCAAATCTAAATAAAAGGACTTTAGGATATATCTTGATTTGAACAATTATCAGAGTTGTTGATCATAATTGAAATTGATTAGTATTATTAAATTTAAATGCAGTAAGAGGTCTGATTTTAAGCTCCTATTTCATTTGGATGGTATTTTAATAGCCAGGATTCTACACCAGTCTCGCTCGCACGGATATTATTGGACTAGAACAGGTAAGAAAAACACTCAATTTGTTAAATATTGGTTTGTAGATTTCGCTAAACAATGACAAATTTGGAGAGATTTATATATGTGTGCATAAATTGCAACAAGAAGTGTCTCAGTTTTGGAAAAGTTCAGGCATTTGGGGGGTGTTTTTTTGCTTTTTTTGCTGCTGCATACTCTACAACAACAGTTAGAAATATAATCCACAAACACTCCATGCTTCTCAACAGCCCGAAAAAAGGAATTGTGTGGTTTTTAGGTGTGTTTCAAAATATGTTTACTTCTTTTTTGCATGCACGATTTTAGGCTAATCTAAAATCCCATAATGTACTCGTATATATATATTATCTGTAGGCCTATATTTTTTATATATGACGTTCATTCACAAACCTTTGTCCAGTACATTTGTATGGCTTCCAAGATGCCACTATTTCGAAAATATTTACATTATCTATGTCATCATTCAAATAATTAGAAACGAAAGTACGAATTTGAACCGATATGGCTTCCTCTACTACTACGAATACTAATAAATCCAAAACACTTTGTTACTTATCTTCAACACCTGTAAAATGCAACTCTTAAAAAATACATATCAATAGGCCTGCATCTACAACTTCGACACGCAATTATCACAATCATTTGGTAGTCAAAAATCACCAATTAATTTGACCTACTGCTGTTTTAATGAGCTATTATATATAAAATGATTTTAATTATTCTAATTTAAATAATTGTTTATACTGAAATTCAAAATGACAAAAGCCATGGATAATTATCCAATACAATGAATGTTCGCCGTCTTATAGTTTTAATCCCGTTGGTTGTTTGGCCTGCTTTTAATTAGGTCACTGCCCTAGGCTAATCAGTGAAATAATCGATAAGTTGAATAAAAATGTGTTATGCCAGTTCACTAATTTGGATGATTGAGAAGAATTGTTCATTGCTATATGACGAAACATCTTCGTTCCTTTGTTTGTCAATTGCAAATTTTAAAATTATACCTAACCCAAGTAAAACATCTTTCCACAGGAAATATAGTGCATCTGCTAAGCTGAATCATTTTGCACTTTGGACCACATAAACTTCATGTGTGGAAACCCTCATGCTTTTATCACTAAGTTCACAATTGTACCAAATTTGGGAGCTTACCAGCTGTACTAATATTCTGTGTAGTTTTTGAGCGTTACATTTTTGACGTCACAAAACGAGACAGATTATACGGGCGAGGATAGCCAACAACACACACCCTACCCACACCACCCTCCCGTATACCCCACTCACCCCGGTCCATACACCACCACGCTAACACACCCACACTTCGCATCCACCACCCATACAATAGAGATCATAGTTCATTCCATTTGCATGAGCGTCACTGACATTCATCGATGGCGAGGACTTTATCAGCACTAGACTAGACACGTGATATGTGTTATTGATGAAATAAATTACAAGAGAAAGATTTGAACACATATTACTGATTACACACTCATCTTTTAGCCATCAATATTACAATCTGAACCCAACCAACTTTTCTACGAAGATCTGAGAAACAGATTATATTGGGGCCAAATTAACTATTACCGTCATTGCCTTATAGAGATGTCCCAGAAAACACAAAATATTTTAAAAACCCAAACCCATAACCCCAATGAACCCGTTCAAAGATTTTTAAAACCTTTCTTTATATTATGGGCTTTGGCAAAACTGTTTTAATAACATTAAACGTCGGGTTTTATAAAGGTCATGAAAACGTTTTGTATGAAAACACACTGCAACAATATTTTAAAAATGTTTTCAATCATAAACTATTGTTTGAAAAGATATTTTGCCAAATATGTTAAAATATTTACATTATCAAAAAAATGTTTTTTAATGTTATGAAAACGTTTAAAATACCACCATTTTGAATCGTGAAGTCGAATTTAGGGAACTGAGCAGTAAAATGAGCGAATGAACAGTGTAATGAGTCAATGAGCAGGGTGTGAGCAGGAAAATGACCGAATGAGCATGTAAATGAGTAAGGGATGAGTGAATGAGCAGGGAAATGAGTCAATGAACAGGGAAATGAGCGAATGCAGGGGCGTCTACAGAACTCCATAAAAAATGGGGTCAATAATAGACAATTTTGTGCGCACTGCTTGTGCAGGTTGAAGAAACAAAGTACCGGGGTACATGTTGCTAAAATACTTGAAATCTTGGACACGACCCTTCCCTTTGTGCATGTTTACGTTTGCCACACTGAAGGATATTGATAAATGTAAACGCGTGTTGAAAATTTGTTTTGAGCATTTTGAACCGAAATTGTTCTAAATTAAAGACTAATTTTTTTTTACACTGTTATTCAAATGTTATACTTTATAAGACCTGTTTACAGACGCGTAGCCACGAATTCTTGATGGTTGGATCACATAAAGATTAAAAAAAGTTTGAAATGGTGGGCCAACGCGTCACACTTGCGCGACACAGGGGTGTCAGAGGTATGAATGAGCCCCCTAATAATTGGGCAATGTTTCAAAATTAAGGCCCAATTGAAGCCATTTGGTGTACTTTTTTACACAATTAGTGTGGACATTTTTGTTGGAAAAAGTTTGAAATATTTTGAAAATGGACCATTTTTTACTAATATTACTTTAAGAAAAAAGGTGGGCACTAGTAAAACTTTTGGCCCAAATTCAACCTGCCTATTGCCCAAAAAATGCCCACCCTGTAAATTATTTGCCTAAAAAAATTGGTCACCATATAATTACCATACAAATTTGATTTGATTAAAGTTCCGTAAAGTACAACTTCGAGCAGGAATAAATGTCAAAAAGCATGGAGAGTAGGAAGCTTAAATTATTTCTGAGCAATTTGCACACAAAACCTGAACGTGGGAAAGTTCCCTTGTCTAAACATTGATAGTGGCCCTAACAAAAGGTTCTCGCCAGGGTTGTTCATCACAATATGAAGCAAAATATTGTTGATAAGGCTGAAAGTCAAGAGGTGTTATTACCTGGTCAGACTTCTTGTTCATGGTTTAGTAATGTTCAAGGCAGACATAATGTACAAACAAACTGGAAAGTAGTTTTGTGTAACCTAGAATAAGTGTGAATTGTGGTGACAACATTAATGATGTACAATTTCGGTCATGACGGAGGGAATATAGTTCTCCTTCAAAATGGCATTGTTTTGTTGTCAGTGAATCTATTATTCAAACAGTTAAACTTCGTCAAAAGCATGAATTGTTTTTGTATTATTTGGCCTGAATGGAACGAATAATTGCACTCTAAATTTCAAGAATTTAAAATTAGTCCTAATCGATTGTGATTAGGGACCGATCTAGACTATGCCATAGTCGAATTTTATTAAAAATATGTTATTATTAGTCATGATGAACCCATTTCGTTGAACTCAAAATTATACTGATGTTTATTAAACTTAAAGTATTCAATAGTAAAATGGTCATAAAGAGTTAAAAATATCAGATAATTAGTGACAATAAAAATAATTGAATGCAACAATATCTTGCATAATTATAATGGCTCACTTTAATACTGAACAATTCTGATTTTGGAATCTACCAGTTTATTGATAGCTAACAAACAGAGGGAGTGCGGTGACTGAAAAGATCAGATACAGATGTGAAAATCTATCAGTTGCACACAAATCAATATAAATCAGTTTTATGCTTAAATGTAATAGCCAGAGTATGCAAAATGGGCAAGTGGACTACGGAGAAGTCTAGGACCGATCAAGCATTATAAATCTTAGAGATTTAAAACTCAAATCTATAAGATTAATTTTAAATTCAAAATTGTTTGGTCTCTAATTACAACCTTAAGGATTTATTTTTAAATCCGTGTAATTTTGAGTGTAGTACTAATAAACCAATACAGTAAATTGCTGCTACATGAGTGCTTATCTCAAAATGGTTCCGAGTTTGAGTAAAACTGTATCATTGTTCTTAGGGAGCGATCACTATTTACGCCAGGAGGGAGGACGGAGGACTGTTTTCATACATTTTCGCACAAATATTTCGCATTCCCCACCCCATATTGTAGGAAAATTTCACATCCCCCTTGAAACCTTCAATGCCTTGTATATAATTTCAAGTCCCGTGTGACCTCTTAACCTTTTACCTTGTGACCCATGACCTGGCAGTAACCCCCAGGTGACCTTTGACCTCGTTTGACCTGGAAACTCGTGTCCCATGCCCGGAAGTGATTCCTGTTGACCTTTGACCTTATGCCTTTGACTTCGTGACCCGGAACCGGAAGTGAATGTCCGTAATTGCCCGTATACAACTTAAAACGTTTTATACCCTTTATATGCCCTTTATATAACCCGACATTTAAAAGTTTTCTGTCAACCTTTTCTAACCTTTTGCGAATAATGTCGTAAACGTTTTGTGTTTGCTGGCTATGCAAGTCGCTTATAATCACTAAAATATTACAAAAAATATCTCATTTCAAATGGATTTCATTGATTAGTTTAAGTGAAAAAACATGTAAAACTTAACTGGATTTCAAACTGCGCACCTTTTCGCTGTTCGATATTTAGAGTTCAAATTCATATTGACACCGATGACAACAAGCCATCATGGTGGTTTTTTCATCATCAGCACAAATTTCGAACATGTTTAGAATTACCCAAACGCTGCGTTGCTTTATTGAAAGTGAGATAGAGACTTCATTTTGTATTACGAATATGGGTATGTTTTGGCGTTAAGACATCTATAAACAACTTTAAATTGTACCAATCAACTGTATTATATATATAAGATTGTTAAGGGTGGTCCCAAAATGGCGTCTTGTGGTACATCAATATAAATTTTCAATGATCCAGACATAATAGCAACGGCTGGCAACAACAACTGGCATGTTTCATAAAAACTTTTTGGTCAGTTGATCTAAATTCGGAGATTATACTTGTACAATTTCATTTGGTGGAAAATATTTAAGAAATTCAATGTTTACCTTCTTGCCCTCTTTCTTCTTAACCCGTGATTCTTTAGAGAAGCGAAGCTCAGCGTATTCTCTGAAGATTATGATGCCTAAACTGAACTAAAATTGTTTTTAAATGATGTGGGAAGAGTAGCATGAGGTATTCATCTCCCGGATTCATCTATGTTTATACTTGCACGAAAACTAGGCTGTTGCATATACTGTAAATTGCTCCCAGTGGCGGCTCCAGAATTGTTGAGATAATTTTAGAGATGGTAGAGCATGTGCCTCCACAGTGGAAATATCCATGATTTCATATTTTGACTGAGGGGTAAGCAGGCGAACAAAATGTCCCTATCGTAAACCATCTTCCCCGGTGGCGAGGCTCTTCCGCCAGGATTTTGTTAGTGCTCGAAAATCATTTAAGGGATGGAGTATGAATGTTTAGACAGTATTTGTTTTGGGACATTAGAGCACACCAGACATATTGAATTACATTCTGAATACGAAGAATGTCCTTCTGATATCAAATAATATTGTGGCAAATGATTGAAAATTGATATTTTTGATATTTAACAGTACTCGAAGTAAACTTTATAAATCTGATGATTTGTACTTAAAGTGTATGTAGGTGTGATGACAAGCCGACGATCAATTGAAAATTTTGACCTTTCGTATTGAAGATATGGATTTTTTCCCAAAACACCAAAAAAATTAGATCTGTTTGGGAAAAAAATCCATATCTTCAATATGAAAGGTCAAAATTTTCAATTGATCGTCGGCTTTTCCTCCCAGCTACATACACTTTAAAAATATATCATTAGATTTATAAAATTTACTTCGAGGACTGTTATATATCAAAAATGTGCAAAATATCAAATTTTAATAATTTGTCATAAAATTTGTATTATATCGTGATATCAGAAAGACATTCTTCGTATTCAGAATGCAATTCGATATGTATGTGCTCTCATGTCCCACAAAAAATACTGTCGAAAACGCTCATTCCAGATTACGGATGCTCTTATACATTTTCTTAAACACCGATACAACGGTGTAAACCCACTAGTGATCATTGTCCATTAAGTAAAGAACAACATACATGCTTATTAAAAATATCACCTCCTCACCCTTTCCTCTTATGAAATCACGCAAAATAAACAAACAACTTGCAAGAAAACAAATAACAACAATCAAAGACGTAGAGTATTTGTTTATTTTTCACAACATTGAATCCAAATGATTTTGGCGCCAAAGTACTATCTCTTTAGGCTACATGTGGATCGATTATGTGGCACAGACACGATCACCACGTGCCGTAGTCTTATAAATACACTACGCAGATTTACCCGCCAGCAAATCCATGTATCGGCAATACTCGATACGTTCTCTTTGCAACTAAAAATGTAAATATTTTGTAGTAAAGAAATGAAAAATATGTTACCCTCGTGGAATTATTGTAATGCTTAAGTAAAAATCGAAATGTAACATTTTTTATCTAATTCTGCGGATTGAATCTGTATTATTGAAATGCTTGAAGGAACGAGTACATAACAAGAATTCCTAATGGAAAATTGAATGATTATAACTTATAAGTTTGAAGAAGGAATTTGCAATTTTCCCTTTTTGTAGAGGAAAGATTGAGCATAAATTGTTTAAAAGTAACAATGATTATCGGTTTTATATACAAACACTCTCACACCCTCGCCCCTCCAACACTACTACTTCACCCCACCACACACCTACACCACCACCACCCCACCCCATCTCCACACATATCAATCAGACTACGTACAGGCTGAGTCAAAAAGAAGTAAACTCATGTTTGAGGGGCTGTAACTCGAGATCTGCAAGGAATCTGCTAAAAATAAAAATACCACTGGAAAGAGCAAATTCTACACGTTTAAATAAAAAAAGAATTGTTGCAATTGCTTTCAGCAAACTAAAGTTATACTCATTTGAATACAACCACCCATTTTTGTAGCTGCACACGGCTGATTGATTGATTCGACGAATCAGCAAAGTGCTAACAGGATTTATTAGTGTCCTATGCACATTGAGCTTGTTCACAATCTTATACTGCTCCCTTACATGGAACCCGGTTAGCTTTAGGAAATTGGAGACGAAAAAGACGCTGAAATTCAGTGGGACTCTTAGTTTCATGATACTTCGTCGACAGAAACGCGCGCTCTCGTGCGGCAAATTGTGGTGCCATGTTGTCAGTTGGCCCGTTTTATTATAATGTAGTGCAATGAGGTAAAATTCATATTGAAAAGAGCCCTTTAACATGTAGGAATTATTGATCGAAACCACACCTGCCACAGAACTTTGCATTTGAATATCGCGCCTTACCAATCAATATAATAGGTAGGCCCCTATTTGGGAAGTGAAACCGTGTGCAGCTACAAAAATGGGTGGTTGTATTCAAATGAGTATAACTTGAGTTTGCTGTGAGCAATTGCAACAATTCTATTTTTTATTTAGACGTGCAGAATTTGCTCTTTCCAGTGATATTTTCATTTTTAGCAGATTCCTTACAAATCTCGAGGTACGGCCCCTCAAACATGAGTTTACTTCTTTTTGACTCAGCCTGTATGAACTTGCATTCAAATGGAAATGTGTCTCCATGTTAACCAGGAATAGGAAAGTTTACGCTGCACTACACACTTGTTGCACTACGCATGTGGACGTACATAATTAAAATCAACCTGTTACATAAGCCTATATACAGGTATTTAGGGAAATTTAATTGAGTACAACTTACCTTTCTAATTAAATAGGTTTAATTATTCTGTAAATGCCCCGTGTTTACTTTGATCTGACATGACTAACGATAGGTTTTATTGCGACATTCTTACTCAGTGGCTATTATGGTTAAGCCAGCTTGTTCGGCATGTCGGTTTGATTGATTGAAAATGTTAATTAAACTCAAATACAACCAGATGCAATCTTCATAAATTGTCAACTCAAATGTTTTAGTTGTATTGGCATTATAAAATGTGTCCTTAAAATGTACACATACATGTCAGAACCTAAATATATCCCAGTACCAATACTAACAGCAATGAAGATGCATGCTTATTATTTTTTTTGCAATCTGATTAACACTAAATCGCGAACGTGGATATTTTGTTCTGTCAGCATGGTATGAAAGAATTCATGTTAATGGTCAAAGATAAACGCCAAAATACCACAGAAACTGACGTGAGTAATAATAATTTTGGAGCACCCGATGGCTCTCTATCAGTGAACAGCAATGCTTTTACTGTAACTTACATAAATCACTTTTTAATATGTCCCCAAATTTAAGAAAATTTAAAATTTATATTTTCATTTTTTTTTTTAAATCAAAGATGCGTGATGTTAGCCACAGTATTTCTGACCTATTTTTTCTAATGTTCAAAATTGTGGTTATTTCTTCTTTTCTGCTTGTTCTTTTCTACGCTTTTCCTAAACGTATCAAAGAAAACATCTGCGTGTTATAAACCCCAAGTCTTTCTTCATATTTCTCCCCACGTAACCGAGCAACAACAAAGCGCAATGACACGCGAGGCAAGAAAAATAATTCATAAAATGCAAAAGCTAAGCTTAAGATGATCAAATATAGGATCCCTTTGGCCAAACACCTTACCCCCGTAGGGTTACTAATTACGAAACGTATAGCGCATACACTCCGTGATGTTATGGTCTCGAGATCTGGATAGACATTATATAAATGGCTGGAAAATTCTTAGGGTTTTTGGCCGTAGCTGTATACATCATACGTCAGAAACGTCACCAAGTAAAGATCCGTCGGTTTGGGTGAATGGTAGCTCTGGGTACTGCATGCTGCTTCGAGGGAATAACCGTGAAAAAAATAGACCACAACTTGGCTGACGAGATAAGGCATGGCGTATGGATTTTAAAAAGCGTACAATTTAAAAAGTTTGTATACATTAAAAGCAGTTCGAAGTCCTTTTTTACAATTTCAATAGTAATCTTAAAGTCCAGAAAATTAGATGTGTTTGTTATTAGCAATCATAAAATTGATTTGGTATGAATTCGTTCGGAGCATAATCACAGAACTTGATGATCCTTAGACCATGTAAACGGTGTTAAACAATAAACTGATTTCAGTATAGTTTATGAGTTAAACAAATACATATCTTTAGGAAACGAATTTGGAGAAACCTTCTGTTAATAAAATACTATGCTGAGCCACCAGCCTGGGTGGCTCACGCTCCAGTAATTTCAGATGATTGAGCTCAGTAATACATCAAAGAATGTCTTCCAATTCATGAAAACAAATAGATAATCAGCTTATCGGATTAAATGCTTAGAGGGAAGGTCTTGCTGCTCAGCGAGTGTTTGTAATTATCAGAAGGTTTTCTCCAAATTCATTCTCTAATGATTTAAAATTAACCAGATATTCAACAGACAAATTGCACGATTACAGTTATTCGACATAATGCTAGTATAGTGAAAAAAAACAAGCAATGCAATACTTAATGGGTATCAATTGCAATACTTTAATAAGGACAGTATATACCAGCTATACTTACGCAGAAAACGCAGCTTCGGTCGATGTGTTTGAACTCAAATTAGTGTGTTCTCATTTAACGTATATAAACATTTGAATACTGTTTCAGATATTAACGTTTTGGTTGCCTCTAAACCGAAGCCAGGTTACACATCAAGGTTCCCTGCTAGTATCAAGTTTAAAACCTACGGCAAAAATCTATTGCCCTGCCCTAAATCTACTCAAAATGGGTATATGGGCCAAATCAAAATCGGTAGCGCGGGTAATAGCACTTATCGTCTTGAAACATATTGTTACTTTGATAAAACAATACCCCCAATGCTGTATTTTATTAAAGCGTATAATTGCAATCAAGTGTGTATCGCCTAGATATGGACGGGAATGTCGACTATAAAATATAAATATAGAACGACAACAAGACAGTGTATTCAACACCCAGATTCTAAACAAAACCGAAAGCGTTGTAATATTTTTTAATATGTTTTTGTTTTCATGTAACACCGTTGGAATATTAAAAACACAATATTTTGAAAATGATCAAAATAGTATCACTACCGTATATTTGCACCGGGCATCCGGCAGCTAGCACAGAACGAAAAGACACCAAGCAACGATATGAGCCTTCCATTCACCATTTGAACAATTTATAGTCCATCAAATCTGCCAACCTGCTAAATGAAGCTAAATGATGTGTACAATTAATTCTTACATGTGTTTGCTTTGTCCTTCTGTCCTCAGTAAATACAACATTATCATTAGGAAACGAATTTGGAGAAAACCTTTTCGCCAGCCCATAGGGCTGGTACCTAATTCTGAGATGGGGTTTGTGTACACTAAAGATTAGCTAAGATTATAGCCTTCTTCTATTGGTATGAATAAATTTTTTTTACTTCTCGTGGTGGAAATGTTTTTGATGTCTGCTAATTCGATTTGCAAGGAAAAGAAAGTATGTTTTGCCGTTTCAACGAACGAAAACGATTGAGTATTGTCAAAGTTATGTTTGAATTAATTATGACTTAAAAAGTTATCATAGGTTAGGCCTACACATATAAACATAAACTTGTTCAGCAATCAGCATATCAAAAAAATGACATGGTCAAAGCGGGGGAATGATCACGAGGTCATACCAGTGGACTACTGAGCATAGCATGATGTTTGGTTGCCTGTGAGTGCATAATTGATATCTTGATAACAGATCTAATAATGTTGTAGAATCAAAATCTTCATTATATGGACCACATTGAAGTCAAAGTAATTATCTATCCTATCCTGTATCGTTTTATGGATAAAATTGACTCAAAATGTTATTGATGATATTATTGCTATCTTTAACATCAGTTTTGTCTTTTCAACGGGAAAAATCCGATTGAAAATAAAGTTTTTAGGGGCTAGCTATAATATTGAACAATATATCCCATATTTTGACATGCACTTATAGAAAATAAATAAATTATTGTCTTACTTTATATATTATAAATACTGTAAAATGACACATAACTAAAGTGAGGCCAATTTCTATCTTTTTTATTTGATTCATAAAATTACATTCAACAAAATGATTGAAGACTGAGAAAACACACAAAGCAGACTATTACAGAATGGAGTAGGTTAGATGCCATGTCCATAGCTTTGCAGGAGTTTCGGACTAACAATATCAACACATTCAAAAAATACAGTTTAAAAGTGAAGATTGTAGTGAATGATCAGTCCTTTATCATGTGCTTGCCACTATCTACTTTATAGTAAACTATACATTGCGAAATAATATAAAATTATTTTAAAATAAAATGTGCATGTAAGTTGAGTTAACATAGCGAATTAACTAACAACTGCAGTGTATTTCTTGATTTTAATAATAAGCATGGGTAAAAAGCAGTAAAGACAAAAAATACAGAACAATTTGGAGTAATGAATTAAAGAGTTGACAGGAGTTATAGGAGTTAATGTTTTTTGCTGTTTCAGTGTGCATGTTCTCACCATTGATGGTTTGGTGAACTGTCATGTAACATGGATGTAAGCGTGACCCTAAAAAATGCCTTTCCAGGTGACCCTAACTATTTACAAGACCTCTTCTGCATTGAGGCTGGCCTTCCCTTTTAAAGGGAATTTTTATGTTAATAAAATACTATGCTGAGCCACCAGCCTGGGTGGCTCACGCTCCAGTAATTTCAGATGATTGAGCTCAGTAATACATCAAAGAATGTCTTCCAATTCATGAAAACAAATATAGATACTCAGCTTATCGGATTAAAAGCTTAGAGGGAAGGTCTTGCTGCTCAGCGAGTGTTTGTAATTATCATTCTCTAATGTACTTCTTCCAGCAGGTAAATGGTAAGGTTCACTGTATACGGCTACGAAATTCTAATCTTGGAAATTGAAATAAGGCGATCAATAATTGTTTCCGTAAATAACATCTTGTCGGGTCTTCTCACGACGCTATGAGCTGAACTACATAACATAAGCAAGAAGTAGTGATATTGGCGGTGAGATGAGCGATATTGAAGAAGAAAAAAGATAAACTAATACACGCATAGTGGCAATTTTTTTAGTGTTTCAACTTCAAGCATTCAATATATTCATGTTGTTATAAGAAAAGCTTTCACCAGATAGACGTAAAGTATAACAATAAACGCAATAATGTGAAAATAGGTTCCCGGAATAGGTGGGCTTATTAATAGCCACGTGGTTGATTTCAAATATGTTGTCGTTATTAAATCCCAATTTCTATTGTCTACGACGTTTAACAATAAAATTTTTATTAATTTGCACTGTTAATTGAGGCGATTATGTACGCAGAATGTTTGAAAATGTGACTTTCCTTTTCACCATGCAGGTTGGAACCTATTTGGTCAAACTCCTGAGATTGTGTCCCACTGAATTCCTAATCTATAATCGTGAATCATTTCCATAGTTTTAATTTTGCAGTATATTTGTGTCTTTTTTCTTTCCAAATAAAGCATTTAAAGCCATACTTCAATTAGATTTGTCATACAAACTAAGTGTTTTGTATGGTTTAAGAGTGTTCTTGCCAGTTTTCTCGCAAAAAGACTCACGTGATTGTATACTTCTGTGGTGGATTGCTCATTTATGTCTGTCCTTAATATTGCTTAATAAACAAAATATTTAAAGCCATATTTTGATATATTTTTCATACATCCTGATGTTTTTAAGGTTAGTTAAGAGGTGGGTTTTTGCCAGTATAGAAAACAGATTCACATGTAATACTTCCTGTATACTGTTAAAAATGTCCGTAAAAACAGTTTCCGTAAACTAACAGAAATCTGTAAATTTACGGAAACTGTTTTTATTTTAAATCATTTCAATGAAAGAAATATCAACTGACCTCAGATTATGATTAAAGTATTCTTATTTTCCAACATACATTTCATACTTACAGTGTTAAACATTTTGTTAAATACAGTAAATGTGCTTCAATAACTTTTGTTGACGGAAATATTTCTGTTATTTTACGGAAATTTTGACATTTTTCTGGCAGCAAAATTTCCAGAAGTTCCGTTTTCCACTGTATTTATTTTTTTCCGTAGAAATACATACATTTTCTGTAATTCATAACGAATTTTCGTAAAATATACTTAAAGTGTCTGTTACATTACAGAAAATATCTTATAATTATGGAAATAAAATGTTATTTAACGGAAACAAAAAAAATATATTCTGGAAATTTTACTGCCAGAAAATTCCGTAAATTTACGGAAATATTTTTAACAGTGTAGTCGATTGGTTAGCTTGACTGGTACCGCATCTTGTAGCGAGTTAAGTTGAGGCATGTATAGCGTATCCTGCAGTATTCGGTTACTTTCACCTGGCCAAATCGGGCTGGATTTTCGCTATCGATATGGGGGAAATCTGAAGTTCAATCAATCAAAAACCCCGCCGTGCGGATATAAAGTGAACTTGCGTGTTTTGCTGTTCACTTCGATATTATATTGTCTAATTTGCATTTGACAACTCAGTTCGTTATATACGGGGAAATTTAAACGGATCTTATACAAAATAGTGGGGTTGGGTGAGGTTTTGCTGAACATGATTATTTGTGTTGTTCAAAAAATATAATCAATATGTTTTTGAGATCCCGGTTTGAGATTCGGCATAATTTTGCCCTGTCTTGAGATATTAAAAAAGTGTGCTTCATAGTGGTTCATTGCATCCACTTATATTATGCCCAATGTCACAAGGGGGAAATGGGAAATCGCCCAACATTTATCTGATTGCGACATAACGACACTTGTTCAACTTTTCAACACATTTACTATTATATACTCTACTTCTAGCAAATACACAAACGTTTAAAACACGATTTAAACAAGTTATATTTTGGGTTTTGGTTTAGGTAATAACGTTTTAATAACATTAAATTTAGGGTAATATACAATGTACAGGTCATGAAAACGTTTGAAAACGTTTTGTATGAAAAAACACTACAACAATATTTTTAAAATGTTTTCAAAATGTTATTGTAAACTATTTTTTGCAAATATATTTTGTCACTTTAATAACATTATGTTAGAATATTTGCATTAGGTTATCGAAAAATGTTTTTTTTAATAATGTTATGAAAACGTTTTATGCCCTTTATATCCTTTATATAACTCGACATTTAAACGTTTTCTGACAACCTTATATAACCTTTTGCGAATAATGTCGAAAACGTTTTGAAAGAGTGAATTGTACTTGTTAAGGGATGGGGTACGAACGATTGGGCAGTATTATTGTGGGACATTAGAGCACATCAGGCATATCGAATTGCATTCTGAATACGAAGAATGTCCTTCTGATATCAAATAATTTTGAATTTTTTTTTAAATTCGCAATGTAATACACATTTTATGACAAATGATTAAAAATTGATATTTTTGATATTTAACAGTACTCGAAGTAAACTTTATAAATCTGATGATTTATACTTAAAGTGTATGTAGGTGGGATGAAAAGCCGACGATTAATTGAAAATTTTGACCTTTCGTATTGAAGATATGGATTTTTTCCCCAAAACACCAACAAAAATTAGGTCTTTTTGGTAAAAAAATCCATATCTTCAATATGAAAGTTCAAAATAATCAATTGATCATCGGCTTTTCCTCCCAGCTACATACACTTTAAGACCATATCATTAGATTTATAAAATTTACTTCGAGGACTGTTATCAAAAATGTGAAAAATATCAAATTTTAATAATTTGTCATAAAATTTTTATTGTATTGTGAATTTCAAAAAATGAAAATTATTTGATATCAGAAAGACATTCTTCGTATAATTCAGAATGCAGTTCAATATGTCTGATGTGCTCTCATGTCCCACAAAAAATACTGTCGAAACGCTCAAAACGCTCATCCCAGATCCCTTAGTAGCCTATTATAGAAAAAGTGAGGAGCACTTCAAAAATAGTCGATTTTGAATAGAAAATTGAAAGTCGTCAAACTATTGGTTTATAAAAACTCTTTTAACGACATTGTTTTTACATTTCAGCTGCTGATATCTATGACAAATCCTTTTCATGTTAAGTCAAAAAATTTCATGGCTGATTGCGTTTTGGCATGTTTGGTAGGCTTCTTCATTTCAACTGCTTATTCCCATAATTATCCTCTTCCAATGTTTCAAATTATTTCCCTCACACATCATAAGATATGTTTTTTTCTCAAATAGGACTTTGATTTTTTTCTGTCCTATATCATGACGTATATCTCCATGGAGTGGGTTAAGTGTATTAAGTGTCGACGGGCCTTAGCAAATATATTGGTGATGATGTGGTATTGTGCATTTAATAGAACTCGTAGAGTGAAGGCAATAATTGGTTAATGTATATTGACAATGTAAAAATATACATTGTTTAATTCACATTTTATGGTCTAATTCCACTTGGTAATGGCAAATTTGAATAAATATATTTTTAGAACATAAAATTTATTTTCCCTAATTTTATATTTGTTCATAGTATTGTTGTCAATGTACATGGTCCTTCAGGTAATATGGGGGCAATTTGTGATGAGGCTGTGGTCAATTTTGCGTCATAATATCCCAACGAACATAGAACATAGTAGTTAATCATGGACATATAGAATCAATTTGAAAATGCCCGTTTTATTCATCATGAGCTCTAGGAAAGTGGCCAGTTGCAAATAAAACACATTTAGTTGAAAATAATATTGATGCAAAACATTGCATCCATGCTTAACGGTCCCGTATTACCTGCAGTCCTGCACCCGGGCCTGCATCTATCTTGATAGGCCTTATGACCAATTACCAACCTCTCAAACGGTCACAACTCATAAGCTATATCACCGGAATCATTATCTGACAATGATCGAATCTATTATCAGCATAATCTTTGTCAGTCAGTGTCATTGATAGAAACAAACAATAGTCACACATCAAATTTGACTTGTAATAGGCGGGTCTCTTAACACCGTTCAATACATCATAACAATAGGCGCAATTAAAGGCATCATCCGGTAATACGTAATGACGTGTGGGATTGACATAAACGTCATTAACATGCTTGATTCAGTCATGAAACAAATGTCTCTGTCATTTGGTGGGATTCACATTTACTTAATGATCACATCTTGGTGAAGAAGACCTATACTTTACGGCCGCAATAAGGATCTATGGTTTATTATCATTATTTATTTGTGGGTGGAATAATACTTTGGATATAATGTGCCAGCAACGTATTCCAATACTTAAGGTAAGTGTAAACGATGTCCCGAAACTCACACATATGACAGTTTCTGTGCTATTGTCAAGTTTTATACATATTTATACTTAACATAACTGGTATAAAATACATCCTTTCAATATTTTCTGTCAGGTAATCCATCTGTTCCATAATGTAATTGTAAAAGATTAGAGCAAGCTTGCTGTAAACGTCAAATTACAAATATTGCACATATACACTTCAACAGCTTACCCGTAATATTTCAATATCTTTAATAAGGGGCACGATAGCAAGAACAATCATTATTTTTGAGACAATTGGTTATGAGAAGGGCTCCGACAATTTGTTTTTGCGATTTTGAATTTCCCGTTTTTTATTTCTGCTTTTAAGCCATTCCTATGAAAATTAAATATCATCTTCTTTGCGGGGATCGCTGTACTGATCAGTCTGATTGTTAGGTCTTTTATGAAATACTAGAGAATAAAGCTATTGTATTCAGCCGCTGTCGTGCATCTATCGTCTCATATACCACGTGCGGCATCATTATTTTTGGTGTAAAACAACTCGGCTTCGCCTCGTTTAAAATAATGACGTCGCCCGTGTTATATAAACGAACCCCGCTATCACATTAAATATATATATATATATATATATATCAATTTGAACACTCTGTTCTTGAAATATATCAATTTGGAAATCGTATTTTCAATCCATTTCACGATTCATAGAATGTGCATTGAATTACCATTCAAATCTAGTACCCAGTTTGGTACTTCAGGTATAGATCGTCATTATTGAAGTCTTATATATTTCAAGGACAAACGGCCAATTTTCAACATTCTGAATGTATATAGGAAATTATTTCTTGTCTTCGTTCAATCAGACATGAGATACATTTGGCATAGACGTAGATCCCGGGGGAGGGAGGTGGTGGGGGGGGGGGGGAAATTCCCCCGGGTAAATTCCCCAATATTTTGCCAGAGGAGTGGTCCTTATATCATCCCCAATCTAGCCTCCAAAGTGCTAATTTTTGCACGCTTCGCGCGAATTTATTCCACTTTTGCATGGGTTGCACCATATTTCACCAGTTTAGCTTCAATATGGCAAAATTTTTCGCGCGCAATTGTACCATAACCTTATTCTGTCACAAAAAGGTGCTGGATTCCCTAAACTTCAAGAATTTTCCCAACCCCATCCCCCACCCATGTCAAAAAGAAATCTACGCCACTGACGTTTGGAGCAGTTCACTGAGAATGGCTCATATAGTTACAGAAAGTGCAGAACATGTATTTTCGGGTGAAAACCCTAAAACTAAAACAACCCAATACGATTATAACTTGAGATATCTTGTTTTCTTGCATTGAAGGAGGAAGATTCCCGCATCTCCGTCGCCGACGGTTTCAGCGAGGAGCCCAAGATGACAGTATCTGACGTTTGGGAGCAAATTCGCAATGCATTACATTATCGTTGGAGGGATTTCAGCGCCAGAACATATGTCAAAGAGTTACGGCAATCTAGAAAGCTTGTCCTCTTTATCGTTTTTGTTGCACTGCTTTTGGACAACATGCTTATGACCGTCATAGGTGAGTTTTTTTGTTTTTTTATATTTTTTAAAAATTATTTTTGTTTATTGTTTCACTCAACTGTCACTTAAGGGGGTACTACACCCCTGCCCAATTTTGTGCCTATTTTTGCATTTTTCTCAAAAATTATAGCGCATTGGTGACAAGTAAATTATGTTTATTATAGGGGCAAGGACTACAACTACTGCACTGGAAATTTTATTTCAGCACAAACAACAATTATGAAGTTACAGTCAAAAATGAGGGAAAACCAATATTTGATCAATAAATCAATAACTACTTGCCTTGAGTTGCTGAATTTTCAGTGCAGTAGTTGTAGTCCTTGACCCTATAATAGACATATCTTACTTGTCACCAATGCGCTATCATTTTTGAGAAAAATGCAAAAATAGGCACAAAATTGGCCAGGGGTGTAGTACCCCTTTAAACATTCATATCTTTTCTCAGGAGTGTCGTAGGATAGTGATTGAGGTGTCAAAATACGCAGGACAATCCCCCACACGCGATTATTTAGCAAACGTACAAAATTAGTTGCTAGATTTTAATAGTGGGGAAATTTCCTAACCATAAGAAACTTATTTTGCGTAGTTCAGTTATAAATAGAAGTTTTTATGACTGAATTTCTATAAATTTAATATTCTGTCTATATTAGAATGTTTCTATAAATATACAGGCCTAAATTAAAAATAAACAATGGGTAAATATATTCTAATACAGACTTGACATTAAGTATGGAATATTTCTTCACGAAGTGCCAAGACTAGTCTGGAAGGGGTTTGCATAAACCGCACGGCCAATTAATTGTGGTGTGTTGGGAGATCGGAGATGTTGTAAGCTATTTTAAAATTGTTTGATAGAAAATGTGCTTTGCGTGAGTTTACATTATTGTAGTGCATTTACCAAAAATGGTGGATTTAAGAATTTCGGCATTTATGCAACATTGTTCTGTTATTATCCTATTTATTGGGTTTTGAGGTGATATTTCCTAAAGCTGAAATTACCTAAATAAGGCTCTTAAAAGTGGTACGTACTGGGCTGGGCTACATTATGTAAACTCATGGAAAGCACATTTTCTGTCAAAAATTATTTGACACCATCTCCCGATACATCCCAATAAAATATTTAGCCCGTGCGATTTATACAGACACCTTCCAGACTAGTCTTGGCACTTCGTGATGAAATATTCCATACTTATTGTCAAGTCTGTAATTTAAACATTATATTTAACTGCTTATACTGTCAATCCGCATACAATGTAGAAATAATGATATAAAAATATGGGGGTGTCGTATATATCCAAATTTCATTCTCATAAATATGAAATGAATTTGTACCTAGCAGTGGTTCTACGAAACCGGATACGGACGCCGATTGAAAATCAAATTAAAAAGACGTTCTCATAAATAGTCAGCTGCGTATCGCGTGTATATTTCAATATTTCTGAAAGTAAACTATGATTTCACGGAATATAACGATTCAGCACTACTGCCACGAGATCATGAAGTTACTCGGATGTCTCGATAGCATGATTCAATTTCACTACTTAATTAATCCTACAATACAGACTGCTAATTAACTTGTTTAATTAAGCTAGTGACGTACATATATGAAATGTTTATTTTTGTGACAGTCTTTTACCATTCAACATAATATACGTATAATAGAGTTGTTTGCACAATGCTAATATAAGACCATGCGGTGCATATCAAATAATATTTTATTAACTTTTGTCAGGTTCGGTTATAAATCAGTATTTTTTATTGATGCATTTGTATCTTTTATACTTTAATAACGATGCAGGAATAGACATATCTTGACTCGTACATGTTGCAAAATATAAGTTTGCTCTCTATATAATGAAATACAATTTTCAAAGATAAAATAAAAATGTGCAGGACGAAAAACTTTAATCCGTCTGTTTACGAAACAGTCAACAGACAATTTTGAAAAATAGATTGGAGTCAGTATTACAAATGTTTCAATTCCGAATTTGTAATACAGGGTGTCCCATAAAAAAATTACCGGGCGAATAAATTTGGACGTAAGTCGAGAAATAGACATCAGAATCCAAATATCTAAAAATCAGCGTGTAGCCCATCTTATTCTGCATCTTATACGCTAATTTTAATGGAATCGGTTGACTGATAGCGAAGAAATGAGCGATTACATAACGTATGCGTCAATTCACTTCATTCCAAGTTTGAAAGAAAGATCATTCA
The DNA here is from genome assembly GCF_039555335.1 of Amphiura filiformis. NCBI lineage: Eukaryota > Metazoa > Echinodermata > Ophiuroidea > Amphilepidida > Amphiuridae > Amphiura > Amphiura filiformis. The sequence goes on along the minus strand of NC_092630.1, from coordinate 35,141,316 downwards.
ACACAATGCGCACTAGTGGTTAACTGTCAATCGACTTCATATTTTGTTCGGTGAAATCCTTTTCGTTCAAACAATCTGTTTCTTGCAAAACATTTAATTAGGTTTTGTTCAGATTTGACAACCTTCATGATATTAAATATGAAAGCTTGCATGTAAGATGATGCTCGGTACTTGTAAATATCTTTTTTCGTTAATGTTGATATAAATGTTACATAAAGAATTATTGTAGGCCCATTCCATGTCAACTCCAGGGATGTGCACCGCAGCACCTCTTCAATTTTTTTCTTTTTCTGTGTGGTGGTAGATATTGATGAGAAAGTAATATCCTGAAAATTTGGGCTTCATACTCCATTTCGTTTTCCCGTGGCATCAATTTGAAATTCAGGGGGGTCAGCGTAAAAAATGTGTCGCAACGCGAAAGACGACGTTTGGAGGTCCATAAATGTATAAAGGAACCCTTTAAAACTTTGAAAAGTATGTATCCTGGGGTACTTTTGGTGTAGAATTCAAATCTGCTATCAGAAAACTTGTAACTCCTTTACTTTAAAAATATGGGCCCTCAAAATGCAACTTCGTCCAGGGGGACCAACTTTGGGGGGGAACTCAGAACTCGAAAGTAAAAATAATTTCAGCGTCAATTTCTTTGCCAGTCAGAGCCCTTTGGTAGGACATTACTCTTATCCAATATTGAGCATATTAGAATACATTTAGCTGAGATATTACCCATGGAAAACCACTTTTTTTACATTTTTACACCCCTGAAAACCAATGTCAGACAATTTGCCCCTATATCTTCAAAGGAGTTACAAGTTTTCTGATAGAGATTTGAATTCTTGGACAACATTCTGAGATACATTGGCTTTTTCAAAGTTTGATGGGTTCTCTTTATACAGTTATGGTTTGCCTATCTCCATAGCGTTGTACACATTTTTGATTTTGCATGTAAATTTCAAATTGATGCCACGGGAAAACGAAATGGAGTATGAAGCTCAAATTTTCAGGATTTTACTTTCTCATCAATATCTACCACCACACAGAAAAAGAAAAATTGAAGAGGTGCTGCGGTGCACATCCCTGAGTTGACATGGAATGGGCCTGTACAGAGAATTTCAGCTGGCTTAAAAAGATTCTCACACACATTAATGTTGTTGGAATATTTCCAAGAAATTGTAATGCAAAGTTTAAATCGTTTAAAACTTCAACATTAATGTTGCATGGTATCAAAAATCACACATAAATCTTTAAGCACTTGATCACTGTCAGTCTTGGGTCAAATGTTCTTTGGAAAGTTAAAATATAACATATTTGCACAACCTAAAGAATTAAAGTGGGAAAGCTTCCAATTGCAGAAATCAAACTGTTATTCATCTTCACGTGAAAGCATGAATAACATAACACCGTCGGATTATAAAATAGATAATGTGGACTAATCGTTAATTTCTTCGCAACCAGACAACCGAATCAAATCAAATTTTTGTATGTGATGCACAATAAAATAGGCTATGCGCTACATTTTAAATTTTCTTATTCTGATGTCTATTTCTCGACTTACGTTCAATTTTATTCACTCGGTAATTTTTTCTGGGACACCCTGTATGTTATCAAAAAGTATTTGACGACGGAAAAAAATATGCAACGACGGAAACGTTTGTACAATATAACCACAAAGTCGAACAAAATAGACAATTTTGCTGCACAGTAGTCGCATGTTGTTCCGCCTTTGCATTCAAATGTATAAGAAGACCACCCGCTATGCAGAAGGTCACTCCGAGACCTTCTCTCTATAAGCTGTTATGGCAGCGCGGAAGTCACGTGCGTATTATTTTATAAAAACGTATTTATAAATATAGTCGAAGCATACTGCTAGAAGCAAATACTTTTATCTTGATTTTGTTTCACGTGTAAGGAATAACGGGATGCCTATTTCTGTACAATGTCTTTCCCATATCTATAATTCATTCATGTCTTCCTTTTTTCCTTTTTTCGCTTTTCTTTTATACAGTTCCTATAGTACCTGATTATATTATTGCAATGGACAACAGTAACAAAGAACCACCTGCACATGATTTGAATGACAATTGTACATTAGTACATGTAAATAGCACATCAATGCCAATATATGCCATATGTTTCAACGAAACTACGAACACAACAGAAATAGTACCGCCCACGACGGGTGCCGGTTCACCGAAAAGTGAATTCCAAAAACAAGAAGATAATGTTAAGATTGGACTCTTATTTGCATCCAAAGCATTTTTTCAGCTTTTAGCAAATCCAATTGTTGGTCCATTAACAAACAGGTAAGCTTTAAGAAAATAACGCTTGGAATTTGAAGTCAATCTCAAGCCATTAGGGGCAGTGGTGTAGCAATGGGGTGGTAAATGGTGGCAGCTGCCCATGTGAGAAGTATTCCTCCCTCTTGCCTTCCTGTGGTATGGCCGCCCTGCTACTATTAAGGTTTTAATACTTTTGTGTACTTTTAGCCCATTATTTGTCCCCAACTTCAAAGTTGCCCAGGAAAGTTGCCTTTTCCACATCCCCCCTCTGAAAGACTCCTGGCTACGCCACTGATCAGGTGTATTATGTGGTAGAAATTCAACCAAAAGAAAGTCATTTAAATAATGGTGAGGCAAGCACGCCCTTTCAACTTTCATATGAAAAGGTTTGGCTACAAAAGGATTCTCTTATAAATGCATTTACTCACAGTGTTCACCTTGATACACCCGAGTACACAGATTTTTCAAAGAACAGCGAGCTAGCCTCTACACGGTCTGTGTTTATACTTAACGGTTGAGTGTATAGCATCATAAGAGCTATGTGAGATCTAGCTGGTGACTAGTGGAAATACGGCATCTGTGATTTGTTTTTGTAACCCCGAATGTTCCCTTCATCCAATTATCAAAGTTTTTATATCAAACGAAAGCTAACACTTCCCACTATAAAAACACTTTTTTTTCACTCCGTCAACAGATGACGCAATTCAATGTTTATAGCAACGCGAATGTGAAACTTTTAAAAGTTAAAACCTCAAGTGTTCCTTACATTATTTTTCAAATTTTATGTCATTAAATGAAAGAGCACACTTATATTGCCCACATACTAGCTTCATTTCAATGAGCAATGGCCAATTTTCTTTAAATTGCAAATCTTGTGCAAAAAGTTCATATTTTTGCTTGTTTTGTCATACGGTTATAAATTCAATGAACTATGACTTTGGTAAAGACCACTTACAAATTGATATGATAAACGAAGCTAAGAATTGGTTGTCAAAGGGGTTATAGGCAAAAGACAGGATTACAGAGTTGGTTAGTGCTAACTGATTAGTAGCTCGATAGTTTGCTTTGTTAGTCTTAGATATTGCTGTTTTTGCCTAAACTGACTTTGCTAAAGACCACTTACAAATTGATATGATAAAAGAAGTTAAGAATTGGTTGTCAAAGGGGTTATAGGCAAAAGACAGGATTGCAGAGTTGGTTGGTGCTAACTGATTAGTAGCTCGATAGTTTGCTTTGTTAGTCTTAGATATTGCTGTTTTTGCCTAAACTGACTTTGCTAAAGACCACTTACAAATTGATATGATAAAAGAAGTTAAGAATTGGTTGTCAAAGGGGTTATAGGCAAAAGACAGGATTACAGAGTTGGTTAGTGCTAACTGATTAGTCGCTCGATAGTTTGCTTTGTTAGTCTTAGATATTGCTGTGTTTGCCTAAATTGTACATCTTTAAGACGGAATTAGAATGGTTTGCTGATGAGATCAGCTAAAATGCGAAGGATATCGGTCTTTTCAAACCTATTCCTTATCTTGTGCAATTTTAGAGATGGATTACATTCTTGATCATAATGATTAGTTTGGAAATGTATTTTCATTCATATTAATTTTCTGCAGATTTGGCTACAGTCTACCAATGTTCACCGGGTTTGCTATCATGTTTGCTTCAACGTTAGGTATGTATATTGATGACCAACAGCATGTCAAAGCCTAATATTAAAAAGTTATATACTCAGAACGCTACTATTATCAACATATTTTGGCTTATACTTCTTGACATTTTGTAAAGCATGCATAATTGCAGGTTCTAAATAATTGTTTCTATAATATTGCAAGACTGAGACATGAATTTTAAGTAAACCATTAAGAGCTAACACTTGAACTATAGCTTGACTGTAAACACACCGTTATAGTTACTCTCTTCATCTTAATCATGTTAATGCTTGTTTCTAGCGAAGTCAGTGTGTTGCAAGAGTCCTTATTTTACGAACATTGCACTATACAGTTCAGTTATTACTATTGCAGGTGCAGTGTATTGTAGAACACATGATTTTGCACAGTTACCAATGATTACATCCAATAAGTTCTGCGACTGGTTCAGGTGCATACTCCACAGATGTTAACACTGGCATTAATTTAGATTCATCTTTGCACCATTGAACATGTTAAAGTGTACAAGGATCATAAATAACTGGGCACAAAGCGTCATCCCGTGCCCATATGCTGGCTTGAAGATGAGCACGGTGAATATGCTGTAAAATGCCACCAAGCGTTTGGAAGAAGCTTGTGAATAACCTGTGTAGGTAGAAGCACCAAATATGTAGCAGCCTCTACTGCTGTGTGGTGGAAAAGGTTCAAAAGCTTAAAGGAAGTGTCCGGCAATCACAACATTATGTCTTATATGTTAGAAAAATAATTATCAAGCACGAATCATATGGTTTTATTTCAAACAATGTCATATTAACCATAAAAACGAATAAAAACAGCCATCTCTCAACACGCGATATTCAAAATTCCCGCGCTGAAATTTTCTAGAGCAGTGACGTCATGGTTATTTGTGCTCATTTGTCGTCAGGCTTCATTGAATTATTAGGACGTCATTGCTCTAGACAATTTCGGCGCGGGAATTTTGAATATCGCGTGTTGAGAGATGGCTGTTTTTATTCGTTTTTATGGTTAATATGACTTTGTTTTAAATAAAACCATGTGATTCGTGCTTGATAATTATTTTTCTAACATATAAGACATAATGTTGTGATTGCCGGACACTTCCTTTAAAAGCTTTTGAACCTTTTCCACCACACAGCAGTAGAGGCTGCTACATATTTGGTGCTTCTCAGTACCAAAGATGTATCAGCCACCACTGCTGTTTCTCTGCTGTTGAAGAGGTTACGCAGGGTATTGACAAGCTTCCTCCAACGCCCGGTGCTATTTTACAGCATATCTACCTTGCTCATCTTCACCCAGTTATTTATGATCCTTGCAAACTCGGATGGTGCAAAGATCTAAATTAATGACGGTGTTAACATAATGTGAAGTGTGCACCGGAATCAGTCTCAGAACTTATTAGATGTAACTGTGCAAAAACCACGTGTTCTATAAATGTGCTGTACCTGCAAGAGTAATAACTTACAATGTACTGCTCTGTGTAAGTGTAATGTTTATAGCTAGCGAAGACTGTTACAACACACTGACTGAGCCAGAAACAAGTGAGGAGGGTAAAGGTGGAGAGAGTACCTATAATGGTGTGTTCCAGTCAAGCTAATAAGTTTCAGTTCTTAATGGTTTACTTCATTTTCATGTCTCAGTCTTGCAATCAATATTGGAAACAATTATGCAGAACTTGCAAGTACGCTGTACCTTACAAAATGTCAAGAAGTACAAGTCAAAATATATGTTAATAATGGTGGCCATTTTGAAATCTGTAAAGTGTCGCTCAAAAATACAACTTTCTTGGATTTTTTTTTTAATCCTTGGCATTATGAAGATGTGTATCATTATTGCTACCGGCTTAAGTAACTCTGAATTTAAGACAAACATTGTGATCCGAAATAACGTTGACCCCCCAAAAGCTCATGTGCGAAGTTCAGGCTTGTCAAAATCGAGAATCTTACACTAGACGGCTAAATTTCACACCTAAGTGTAACACCCCCGGGTAACACCATGGATTTAAAATAAAAAGTAGTATCAACCGTTATGGTTTTGCTTTTATTTGGCCACGAAAATTTATTTTAAATTAAAAAGGTGTAGATCACAATGCGTGTATTTCAACACCGAATTCAATCGGTGCATTGCGTCATTATTGACTAAGTGAGCCTTGCATAACAATAGTCAGCAAGTGACCAGCGTTCTGAGTGTATATAATTCACTCACTGATGAGTCTATTATTATATTCCAAACAATAACATAAAAGTTTGGGAAATATCCGGGGGAAACGCTTAAAGGGCATTGGACGTCATCCAATTAGGCCTATTATGTTATAGGCTTGTCAACTATAGTAGAGCTACGTCATGTTTGACCATGATGTAATAATTAAGAGTATACCGTGGGTGTCTAGGTCAAAAATAGAAAGCCATAAATATTTTCTCTACTAGGAACTAATTAATCATTTAACTCGTCTTTAATTAGCGCGACAGTCCAACTCAATTGATTAATAGCTGCAAACAATGCTACGGAGGATGGCTCTGCCAGGAAGCTTCAAGAGTGACGTCGTATTGCACAGGGTCAATTTTACACATTTTTTCTTTAAGGCACTTGTACCGTAAGGCCAATAAAAATGTGTGTTCGTCCGACCCAAAAGACAATAAAACTCTGGTCGCTGTTCTTTTTTGTTTGTTTGTTTGTTTTGAACTCGTAAAATTTCATATTTTTTGCACCTTTTCACTCCCAAATGTGTAGTAATAATTTCTAAGAAATACTTTGATTGTCAAAACACCACATCAGGTGCTCGTAGCTTGTAGTTGCAAGATGTGTTTTCACTTTCCATATGTGAACATAGTGGAAGTGCCCATGAAAAAAAACCCGAACTACTTATTAAGGGAACTTATAGCAACGTTTGAACAGTATTTTTTATGGGACTCGAGAGCACATCAGGCATTCGAATTGTATTCCGAATACCCGAATGCGAGGAATGTCCTTCTGATAAAATCGACGTATATTTTAAATAATGTTAAACAAATTGTCATATGTTTGTTACTGTTTGTCTTTTCAGTGTTTGCATTTGGCGAGACCTACGTAGTATTATTAGTGGCGAGATCCATTCAAGGAGTGGGATCGTCGTGTTCCTCTGTCGCTGGTAAGCATGTCACCATAACAAAGAAAAGGATTCATGTTTTTGTGGGTCATTAATCTCAATTTTGAAACTATTTCTGAAATAATTGCGAGTTACTACCAAATCCTACCAATAATGTTTAAAGGATGAAGACTCCGGCAATCACAACATTATGCCAATATATGTTAGAAAAACAATTATCAAGCACGAATCACGAGGTTTTATTTAAAACAAACTCATAGTGACCATAAAAACAGCCGGCTTTCAACACGCGATATTAAAAATTCGCGCGCTGAAATTGTCTAGTGCAATGACGTCATGGTTACTTGTGCTCAATTGTGGTCAGCCTTCTTACAAGGACGTCTTTGTACTGGGCAATTTCGGCACCCGGGAATTTTGAACATCGCGTGTTGAGAGACGGTTGTATTAGTTCGTTTTTATTGTCAATATGAGTTTGTTTTAAATAAAACAATGTGATTTGGGTTTGATAATTAATTTATAAGGCATTATAATCATATAAGGCATAATGTTGTAATTGGCAAATACTATAGTCTAGAGATATTTATTTGAATAGCATCACAGTGTACAATGTTTTACCCTTCTCTGTGGTATGGATATTTAAGGTTTGTCATACTTTAATAATGAAAATTAACATGCCTATTCCAGTAACATTGAAGACAGCGGCATCTCTTTGAAAGGAAATATGTATAACAGAAAAAAAGTTTAAAAAACATGTAGAGAGCAACCAAAGTAATATTAATTACACCGGCGTTAATTAAGGACATTCACACAAATGATTTATGATCTTGAGGATATTAAAAAAGATATTAATGGTTTTTTTCTTTTATATATACTTTTTTTCACTGGCTCTTAGGAATGGGTATGTTGGCACAGAGATACTCAGGAAACGAGGAACGTGGGACGGCAATGGGGATAGCATTAGCAGGGCTGGCCTTTGGAGTACTAAGTAAGTTATACAGAATTCATGGAATTTGAAAACTACAGCAAGTGAGCATCCTACTAATAATACGGTACCTGCCGAATTGTGTCCCTATACTGTATTGCTACACATTATACACAGATCATCCAAATACCCCACACCCACCCCTCCTACATGCCTGCCAACCGTTCCGATTTAAGTTTTTGGCGACTTTGGAGAACCACTGTACCTATTCTGAAGTGCTAGGATCATAAGGATCATTCACAGTTAATTTAAAAAAAGATTGGAAAAAAATTACAAAAAAATTACAGTTTGTTATTTTTAATATGCAAACCATTAGCCAATATTTACCTCTTCATGTAGCACATATTGTAAATGCATGGAAAACCAATGCATCTATAATATGTGATACATGAAGAGGTAAAAACTAGTTAATGGTTTACATATTAAGGATAACAAACTGTAATTTTTTCATAATTTTTTTTTCAAATTACCTGTGAATGATCTTAGCACTTCAGAATAGGTCAATTGGTTCTCTAAAGTTGCCAAAAACTTTGAAATTTTTTTGTAAAAATTAGAAAAAAAAATAAATTAAAAAAAAATAATAATTTTTTTCCAACCTTGAATAACAAGTAATTTAGGGTCTATAGCTTCTTTTTTCCAAAGTTTTGTTTCGCTTCTCGCTTCACTCTAATTAGACACCGACCTTAGTTCCAAGGGTTGACAAGTATTCGCCGTTACGGGTGAGCGCGTGCTTCGCGCGCCCCGGGTCGCGCGCACCCTGTACAGACTTTTATTTTTACAATGTTGGCAGGTATGCTCCTACTACAACTACTAACCCACCCACACAGTCAACACATCCTACTGCCGCGTGTTATTGCATTTGAAATAGTTCTACTATATTTTACACAATTTCTAAAAACAATGACAAATCATGTCAGCTACAATTTGATGTCTGACTTGAGTAATAAAAAACAACGAAATAGGATGTAACTGAATAATAACTATACTACCCGGAATTTGTCAATTGGATGTTGACTATGTTATTGGCCTGAAACAAGAGTTGTCATCGATCGCTTCGCACCCACGTTAAGCGTGATTTGATTCCACGCGTTTGGTGTATATATCATTTAAGGGAGACCGTACCAGTTCTTGCAACTTGTAACCTTCTTTTCCTTTTTTTTTTTTTTTTTTTTTTGCTATTATTCATTCAGATTGCAACATACATGTATCAGTTTGGGATTAGCAGTATACAATATGTGTGTGAATCCCGGGGTTTCCCGCAATGTTTATATATATTTCTTAAAACTCATTTAAGTCATGTAGCGTGACCCTCTCTTTATACATGTATAGACGAATCCAATTTCACGCATTCATACACCTCAATGGCAGCCATAGCTGGGTCCCCGTCGGGTATAATATAACACCTAAAATATGAAATGATGCGTCCTTTGTGGGGATTTTAAACTGCAATCATCATCATCCGTGTTACACGTAGACAATATAGAATGATGGAAGTTTACAACACAATACAACATAACATTGATTTTTAAGCGGCTTTGATCCACCTAATTGGGCAGTCACAACACCAGTTTGGTGCGCCGGGGACCCAGTCATGGCCGACTAAATTCTGACAATCACTTGGCTCGTTGGATTCGTCTATAGGCAAACACTTGACTTTTATCTTAACCAAGTTTGCACTTGTTTTATCCTGTTGCAGTTGGACCCCCCTTTGGCGGCATAATGTATGACTTTTGTGGTAAAGAATCGGCATTCTATGCGCTTGCAGCACTAGCTCTGGCTGATGGATGTGAGTAAAACAAGAAGTGTTTTTAATCAGAAAATTGATCAAGTATGGTTGGTTATTAGAATTTATTATAAAGCATTTCATTTTATGAGCAAGAATCAATACTATAGGGTTCTAGCATATTTTTAATGAAATAGAATCTAATCTTACATATGTAGCTAAACAAACAATTGTATATCTTAAAGCCATATTATAACATTTGCTGTGGAGAACGCCCTCAAAAAATTTAAATTCTGGTTTTTACACGATTGTAATGTACTTTAGTCAATAAAGATATTCTGCAAAAATCAAGACTTTAGGTGCTGTAGTTTTGTCAAAATCCGAGATTTTGAATAAAACGATGGAACCGGCGTTTTATTATTACGATGGAAATATCAGTCGAACACGTATGCACAGTACGTACACGGCGTGCGGGATACACACACACACCCCGAGGATCGTACAGTATTACAACCGCGGGAGTAACATGCATGGACGCTAGTAGTAAATTCTAATTTTCTATGCTTTACCTCAAATGTTCGGCTCAAAATTAAAAGGTGACATATCTGACAGTAAAAGCTAACATTTTATGGAAAATAAATACTAATCTATTTTCACAGAAATGTTATAATATGGCTTTAAGAAAAAACATGTTTTAAAACACTTTGTCTTCTTAAGACTAAGCTTGTTCCCTTTTTTGGCAAAATATCACTGCAAAACAGCAGAGCAACACTTACACTTTGAACACTTTAATATGGCTAAGTTTTTGCAATTTGAGGGAAAATGGTAAAACAAAATGCAATTTTGCACGTTTTCTTACAATTTTAGGCACAAAATTGTACTTGCACAAGTCTAGGCATTCAAAATCTTAAGTATAGGGTAAGAGTTAAAAATTTTACTTTCATTGCCAGTTAGGACTATCTAAAGGATTAGGATTTAGCTATGTTTCATTCGGCAAAACAGGATAATATTTTTTGAATTTAGTTTCTACATAATAGACTGATTCAGTCTTCAGTTTCGATTTTACTTGTATCAAAATTTAAATTGACATGTTAAATTTATGTACTGCTCTATGCCTCGAAATTTGGCTGTTTGTTCGTTCAATAGTTCAAGCAAGATATAAATGTTTCATATCTAGACTTATATAGCCTCATGTATAGCTGAAAATGAAGAGAGACATGAATTTCATGATCTTTTAAGTTCGTATATTTTAAGATGCAATAACAATACTTTCTAGAGTATCTTGTAATAATTACTATTATTAATCGGAATCTATGCTCTGTTCCTCTTTTTAGTACTTCAGTTATTCGTCTTGAGTCCTGGTATCAATAAGGAGGCTGAGATGGAAGGAACACCACTCTGTACATTATTACGTGATCCATACATTCTTATCGCAGCAGGTAAGTCATAGACTCTAGTCCAGTTTAGTCTGTGTTACAGACTGGGAAACTGATTACTACCCGCGAGCTACCAACGTGTGTAGGAGTATAGCATGGTAAAACCGGTCCCGAGCTGTCGCGTCTTCGCCGCTCCCCCCGGCAAGGATCGTGAGTCGTCTTTGACAAAGACTAGTTCAGTTACGTGTTTGGTTGATTGCGTGATGATCAGTACATTCTTATCACAAATCTTGTTTGTGATTTTACATCACAAATTATTATGGGTCGTTTGTGAACTCGATTATAGTAACGATTGCGTGATCTTTATTGCGACGAGTGTATGTTGTTAACAAATTATTTTATCATGTTTAAGGGAAATTTCTCTTGATATACTACGCTTTTCTTTTAATACATCTTATACTTCGGAAGTGGTATACAACATTGGTTATCAGATGCAGAGGGCAGTAAATGATCTATAATGAATATGGTATATAATTTAGGCCATATTTGTGTCAACACTGGTCAATGAAAATACGTTTACAAAAACATCGCAATATTCTCTTTGCATCTCATGAACCGGAAGCATATCCATCCTAATGTTAAACACTTCCTAAAATCACTTATTATCATTATTTTTATTATTATTAAAATTCCCCGAATTGTGCTATTAATATGACCAAATAACAAATCACAGATTTCACAAAGTTAAACAAAATAGACAACTTTGCTGCACAATCTGGTGTCGTTTACTGCCTTTGCATTCAAATGTACAGGAAAACCCAAGCTGTTATGGCAGCGCGGAGTAAGTCACGTGCGTATTTATAAATACGTAAAGCATGTTGTTATAACACGCTTCATAGAATTGGTATAGATAGTAATACCGTTTGTGATATTTCATTTGTGTATAGGTGCAATCACATTTGGTAACATGGGAATAGCACTATTAGAACCATCATTACCGATATGGATGATAGACAACATGACGGTATCAAAATGGCAAATAGGTAAGCAAATATAATACGAACGAATTCAAAAAGCTTGAACTTGCCTGGTATTGATATTTTGGAATCCCGGCTTGTAATTTTTCTTTAGCTTTGAAGATAAGAGTTCGATTATACATATAAATTTATATCAACTAAGTCAGAATGGACGATCTGTTTTCCAACTGGTTGTAATGATTCAAAACTGTGAAGGGACCCTTATACCTTATGCCAATTACGAACTCATATAAGAAGAACCTATTATTAAAAACATATTACCCATTAAACATAGCTCGTTAGGGGATTCGTAATCAAACTATAGAGAGTTCCCGTGTTTTGGGTTACCCGCCATCTTGGAGGGAAACCTAAACTCCGTTTACAATTTTCAGAATACCAACACTCGCGCAATAATTAGCAAATGTTATTTTGTAGAATGTAGCACCAATAGGGTCATTGACCAAATCAAAGGAATGAGGAATACGGCGGTTCGAATCACGTTATAAACACTATTGTAGTCCGTTCCGCTTGAAAACACGGGAACTCTCTATTGTTGGTTCTGCACAGAAGTGGGCCCGGGATATTAGGTCAAAAATAAAAGGTCTGTTTACCCTTTCAGCTCAAAATTTATTCCGAGTCTGTATTTCGACTTTTTTTAAGATCCCAAAGTATTCCGTGGAATCTATAGCTTCCCATGGACCATTTGGTCAATGAGAAACACTTGGATTTATTAATTCTTGGTCAATATTAACACTGAGGCAATTTTAACAGAATGTACATGAATGTACATGACTACCATATTTGTTGACATCTATTATAGGAGAATATAATTGGGTATACACCTTTTTAAAGATCTAAATTTCACCAATATTTAGTGCTGAGAACTCCATCAATGTTAAAATGCTATAATACGTTTGAAAAAAAAAAAGCGACTGCATGATTTTTCGATATTTTGAGTCGGTCGGGTAAGGGCAATCAAACCTTCTTTTCAGTCCTAACCAATATAGCACTCGTTCACTTTCGTAAGTTGTAACAAAGTAAATAAGCGTCCAATACACAATAATGGTATAATAGTTTTGTATCTTCGTTTCAGGTGCGATCTTCTTGCCAGCCAGTTTTTCTTATTTAATCAGTACAAATATTTTCGGGCCGTGGGGATACAAAATTGGGAGGTAAGTATACGCCCACTCTCTTGTTTGTTATTTGACACAATGCAATAATTTATTTATTATTATCCTTATTATTGTAATAGCAGTGCTGTAGTTTAGTTTGCAATAACCTTATATGGTATTCGCTACTTGCACGGTTCCGCCATTATGCACTATGTGCGGGAGAGCCTCGAACTGGCAGCATACATGAAAGGAAGAATTATGTAACCTTACACAGAACGTTATGACTAGTTCAATTCCCATTCATGTATGCTGCCAGTTCGAGGCTCTCCCCGCACATAGTGCATAATGGCGGAACCGTGCAAGTAGCGAATGTTGTTGAATGTTGATTTATTTTTTTATTTCGTGCTTTTACTTTAATGTATTAACTAAATGGCATATGTATGGTTTTCATCATATATCTAGTCTTGATATAATTTTTTACAAATTAAAATTCATTTTTAAATCACAGGTGGCTCTGTTCGCTTTGTGGTATGATTTTAGCCGGAGTGGCGATGGTAACGGTGAGTTTGCAGTTGTATTGTATTTGTGACACGATCTGGTCCATGGGGGCCAAAGGAGGCATTTTTGACAATTGAGTTACTGTGATTATTACATTATACATACAATAGTCTATCATTTACTGAAAACACCAAAGGTCTAGCATACTTGGTTCTAAAGTTATGAAGTTTTATGATGTCTATTTTCTTATGTATTTTATTGTTTTTTACTCCATATTTTTACCTTTATCTCAGTTTTAAATTTGCCGCCTTTGGCCCCCATGGACCAGATCGTGTCACATTTTAACTAACTATAAACGAACAATTATAAGGACATGATAATCTACCCTGTTTAAGAAATAAATAGCTATTAGGAAATCAGTAATCCTATGACCCGAAGTTCCCATTCCCAGAAAGTGAATTTCAAACAATGTGTGAGTTTGTGTGTGGGGAGTGTGTGAGGGGTAAAGGGGGTCAGCGTATGTGTATTTGTGCGCATACAATTATAAATATGTGGCTGTGCCAGCCCCGCCCCCAAATTTGCAAAAGTATACAAAAAGTCCAAAAAATTACAATTTACGAGCGTAGCGAGGTTTTTTACGCTTTTTTGGTCAAAAAAGGTTCAAATTTTGGGAAGAAGGTCCACTTTTCACAAAATCGCCCCCCCCCCCTCCTTGAAAAAAGTCCACTTTTTCAAAATCAGCATCCCCCCTCAAAAAAAAAATTCTGTGTACGAGCGTGGAGACTCTGTGCAACGTTCAGAAAAGCGACATAATAAATTTAAAGTCATATTAAAACATTTGCTGAGGAGAACGCCCTCAAAAAATTAAATTATGGTTTTTACACGATTGTAATGTACTTTAGTCAATAAAGATACTCTGCAAAAATCAAGACTTAAAGGCTTAATGTACGATTTCCTTCAAATTTTAAATTTGTCATTATATACTCAAAATGCTGAAATAATACTAGTAATAATATAGATAATTCTTATCGGGAATGGTTTCTGTTAATTTAGAGCTGAAATAACGAGGTAAAGTGAAAGAAACACTGCTTGTTATTTTGGCCGTTTAACACGCAGTTCTATGGGAGGACATAAAATCATAATTCTAAATTATGACTTTATGTCGAACTTTGCTCTGTTTACCTGCAAACACAAGAAATTTGGCTGAATCCATTTAGGTGCAAGTTGTGACATGTGTAAACATTACAAATATGCCAAAAAATCAGGTTTGAAAAAATTAACCAAATTCATATTATAAGATCGTACATTATGACTTTAAGGTGCTGTAGTTTTGTCAAAATCCGAGATTTTGAATAAAACAATGGAACCGGCGTTTTATTATTTCGATGAAAATATTAGTCGAACACGTATGCACAGTACGTACACTGCGTGCGGGATACACATACACACACCCCGAGGATCGTACCGTATTAAACCGCGGGAGTAACATGCATGGGCGTTAGTAGTAAATTCCAATTTTCTATGCTTTACCTCACTTGTTCGGCTCAAAATTAAAGGGGACATATCTGGCAGTAAAAGCTAACATTTTATGGAAAATAAATACTAATCTATTTTTACAGAAAAGTAATAATATGGCTTTAAGTATTGAGAGTCAACGGACGCTTTCCGTTTCCTTGTTAAACATATACCATTTCCATTAAAGGCCTAATTGCCACATTTGTATAAACATGTATTTGTTGTTTCTTTGTGGGTGTGTGGGGGCTGTTTTCGGGATGTGTTGTGTAATGTAGGGGTGGGTGTACTGTCAAATTTCATTGTTAATTTGAAAATATGACATACACCTTTAACTGCAATGTGAACTTACAGTACCCGGACATCTTCGGATAATAAATTTTACAAAATTACAAATGCAAACGTATTATTGGCCTAATGATCATCGTTGATTGTCTTTACTTTCACTTTCACAGATACCATTGGCGAAGTCTGTACCTCATCTCATTGCACCAAATTTCATGTTAGGATTTGCCGTAGGTAAGTTAGCAAAATATAACCCACACCGGGCTAAGCAAATTCAGTTAAAGCGTCGTTTTATCAAACTATCGAGTCAAAGCAAATTCGACTAAAATTTGATCGCGTTTTCCTTATGAGCCCCGTTAGAATAGTATCAGGAGCACAGGGTCAATATATCACGGTTGTTTGATGTATATAGAATTGGCTTCATTATTAAGCAAATACAAACTATAGGTGGCGCTATTTACCCTAAATCATATTTCGTAATTTGCAAGAGGTAGGTAATCAATACTGCCATTAAAACAGATGGAATATGTGAAACAAGTAACAAAGAAGTTTTATAAACATATTTCATCCAAAAATAATAGGAATTATTTGTATTAAAGCTTGAAAGAGTAATTTGCAGTAACTAAAAAATAGCGCCACCAATCTTGTCATAAAATATACATTTTATACACGAAAAAGCTTTACAAAACGCTTTGAAAGTGAATAATGTTGTAAATAACGGGAAATTAAAGTTGAAAATGACTCAAAAGCATCTGTATACATTAGCTTTACATTGGCTTTACAATTTTGCCCTTTAGAATTCTCTCCACTTTGTTTGAGAGCCATTCTTTCTTTCAAAAGATGTTTGAAAAGATTTTGAATCACAACATTGATATTACCTTAGCTGCTAAGAGTAATACTATTTCACTATTGTTGATTTTACATCACAATATATGCCCCCTTTACAAGTATATTATTTGTTATATCTTACCGAACGAGGCTTTCTCCCCTGTCCTATGTTTTTTCATCCAGCAAGATATTAATACAAATATATGTAATTGAACGCTGTGTCAATATTGTACCATAATGATATACAAAAATGGAAAGTAATAATTATTTGGTTGAATATCAGTCGCGAGAATCAAATGGGTGGAGCAGGAAATTTAACGTACGAAGAAGCCTATCAAATTTGCTTTTGCAGATAGGACATCCACGTGCACATTCAAACAAAGTAAAGCATATTATAGGCTTCCTACCAACCCATTAATTAGTCTGGCTTTCTACCAACCGGCAAATCTTCTTACGCAGTGACACACATTTCTTCCGATACCGAGAAATATTCCAGTTTGTATTAATAATGCAAGTCAATCCCTAGAACCTTTCTGAGTGTTTCAGCAGTAACAACACAGTGTTGAAGTTTTGTGATGGAAGAAAATATGTCACATAGCCTTAAACTTACATTTGACAAAAGAAGTAACAACTGGTTTATTCAATAGACATCAGCAGATGATTTTAAGCCCAGGCACTATGTATGACAAAGTATATACACCAGGCACAACAAGAAACTCGTCAGTTATATTCATCCTTGCTGTTCAATAACTTGATAATTTTGGATTATTCTGAAATATACATTTTGTTAATTGGACTTTGCTTTCTCATTTGACACCCTGTTAGTGAAAAACGAACAAGAATTGACCAATATATTCGCCTCCAAAGCCTCAAACCCCAAAATAAAAGGTTGCATTTTCAACGATTTTCAATGGGAACGCATCGTTATATTGCACACAAGCACCACAGGCCAATCAATAAAGCACACGGTGTAACAGGCACAATTGAATCGTTAAAATTGCAACTTTTCATTTTGGGGTTTGAGAGTTTGGAGGCGTATATCTTGGTCAAATCTTGCTCAATGTTCTCATGTTCGTCAAATAAGAAAGAAAAGTCCAATTAACAAAATGTATATTTCAGAATAATCCAAAATTATCCTATTGAACAGCAAGGATAAATATAACTGACGAGTTTAAACCTTCTTAGAAACGTAACCAATTATGTTATACAACCTGTTTTAAATCGGTGAATCAAATATTGGTGAATCCGAAGTGCAGGGGACTGTGCTACTGATCTACCAATGAATAACTTGCTCAAGCTCTCGTAAACCACATTATCATTTGGGAAGATTAATGAATAATATCAATAAGAACAGAATACTGATCTGCTTGGTTTTGCAGGTATGGTCGATGCCACGATGATGCCAATCATGGGTTATTTGGTGGATATTAGGCATGTGTCTGTTTATGGCAGTGTTTACGCCATCGCCGATGTAGCCTTTTGTGTAGGTTTTGCCATAGGTAAGTTTATCAATCTTTTTACGTTTCACAGCCGTGACCAGTTTTCACAAAACCTGGACGACATGTCAAAAAAGAAACTTTCATCTGCATGTTTACATTATAACACCTTATAACAGCTATACCTTCGACTATATATTTATAAATATGTATTCTGAATACGTGCGTGATATGTTTTATTACTTTAATAAGTTAAAAATATCATTATATATAATCGTTAAACAGTATTATACCAAGTAAAACTAATTATTTTATGATATCTACCCTTTACAGGTCCTTCGTTGAGTGGTGAGCTAGTACATGTAATAGGCTTTCCATGGTGAGTGCATATAATTTCATATTTTTACGTTACCTCTGCCGCACAAACTTTGCACTTTCACCAAGGTTTACTATTTGTCACCGCACCGAGGTGACCACACCAACTGTTAGGCTAAATGGTCCGTATGCACAAAATAAGTTGGACCAGGTCTAACATAAAACCCGGTCTAACCAGAGAGGTTAGAATTAGGGAGGGATCCTTTTACTGCTTTCTTTTCCTCTTTAAATTGCTCCTACTAGCAAAGTCCAAAAGTTAAACTGCAGCCAACTAATATTAAGCTACATGTATTTGCCCTTAACAGCATCTATAAGCATAGAGAATAATTTATGTAAATACCGAAAAGTTTTTCTGCGTAGGACTAATCTCCATAGTTAGACCACGTCTGGACCCGGGGTCTGGACCTGGTCTAAATTGTTTTGTGGATACGGACCATGTGATATATAGCCATGCACGATTTGGCCGAAAAGGGGGTGATATTCTCAAAAGACACTGCTTTTTTGCTTGACATAAGTGACATTAATTCAACATCCACACTCACTTTAATCACGTGAGCATAGTTATTAGATTCACTGGCAAAACGAATTTCACAAACTTAATTTATACACAGTAATCATAGTCACTTTCTTGTCATGAATTCGACATACATTGCCTTCCTGTATATTTTATGCTTTATCTAATTTCCCTATACAGGTTTCTGAGAATCGTGGCTTTGATGGGATTCGCATACGCACCTTTATGCTACTTTCTCAGGGACCCACCAGCACGAGAAGATAAAATGGTATGTATACATGATGTTGTATCGCCCAAGGGCAAACAAAATACAAAGACAATTAGATGATGAATACAAAACAAGATCCAAATTCACCCTGATACAGAAACTGATTAGTTGTTATTCAGTTTCTTGACAACACAAATTTAATTTCCCCAAAATAAAACAGGTTCACAAGAAAAAGTACATCGCAGATCGTAGTGATATTTTAAGGGAACATATCAGATGTTTTTATTTATTCAGAAAGGGTTTGGTAATGTGGCACACAACGGAAATAATATTATTATCAAGAATTCGAGTTATTGATCATCAATAATTCGATCATCATTTGATTCATAATAATCTAAATGATTATTAGGCGATGAAAAATCCTGTTCTACGGGCAGACAGACCTTTGAAGTAGGATTGGTCCGTCTGACTTTCTTTCTTTCTTTCTTTTTTTTTTTTTTTTTTGCAAATGACTTCAAAAATCACCAAAATCTGTAAATATTTTGTAGTTTGGGGAAATACCAAAAGAAAAATTTGCTCCTGATATTTTCGACATTTGGGTCTTCATTCATTTATACAGGAAAAATTTGTTTCCCAATCATTGTAAAATCCGGGTTGGTCGGGCCCGTAGATTTTCGTCGTCTTACCATCCAATAATTCAATATAATAAAGTAACTGACGCGTTATGTTTAATTATTTCTGATTCTTCACTAATTTCTGTTTAAAATTGTTTTTGTTTTTTGTCAACAGTCTATTCTAATGGAAGAGCGACTGCCAGTATCATATACAACACACAAGATACAGCAACAGAGTACGTTAACCTATAACAGTATACAAGATGATGGATACCATACGATGGCTGATGAAATGGAATATACGGCAGGGGAATGACATTGCAACTCATAACTAATTTATTATAATGTACGGTGCAATATTTAACAAGTGGTATAAGGGTCATTATGTTTTTTAACCA
This sequence comes from Amphiura filiformis, assembly GCF_039555335.1. Taxonomy (NCBI): domain Eukaryota; kingdom Metazoa; phylum Echinodermata; class Ophiuroidea; order Amphilepidida; family Amphiuridae; genus Amphiura; species Amphiura filiformis. The sequence continues at coordinate 35,121,417 of NC_092630.1, read as the reverse complement.
TGAAAATCGAAATGACTAAATAACTGGTCGTTTGTATATACCAAAGGCTATATGCTTGAATCGAAAGAATTTAAAGCTTCTGAAATTAACATGCTGTACTGTACAGTTCCAAAATAGCATTGTTGCTCACATACAAGAGTTTTTCTTACTGATATATTGTTGACATGCACCGCCAGTTTATGTCACAATGTACTAACCCGAAACATTAACCTATTCAATAGGTCCAGCGTATTTCGCCAAATAGTATTCAAATCTTTAAGCTTCATTGAAACGTCAAGGGGTCGAATTTTTAAAACATTTTGTTCTTAATGCATCTGAGCACAAAAATAGAGAATGAAACTCATATATTTTCATAATTGACTCCATTAGCTGTATGTTCTTTCTAAGTTCGTAAAGTCATCCCAATCATCATACAAAAATGAATCCATCGTGAAATTAGAAATTACGCCTTTTATTTGTTCTATATTTTGTTCTACACATGTACTTTACATGTACTTCAATGTTGGCCAAATTCTGTTTATATTTTCACCAGAAGCCATATGAATACTCGCGAGTGATGGACGTTTGTCTTGAGTTGGATATTTTATTTTACTCTTTAATTTTAATGTTAATCAATTCATAATTGTACTTAGTATAATACTAGTGGATCAAAGTTTAGGAGTGATCATTTTACCGTTAATTGTTATGCTATTAATTACGTTGACCTTAATATTTGTCTTTTTCTCTGTTATGAAAGTATTGCTTTTAAAACCTTATTGGCAAGGACCGAGCAATTTTATTGCAAATTGTAAATTAAAAAGTACCGTAAGCATAAATATATTTATTTTTATTGACATTAAGTGAAATCAAATGTGCAATTTGTAAATATATTAATACCTTGTACATTACATTTATTCAGCCAGTTAACCAATATGAGTATATACGTCTGCAACATCTATACTAATGGCTATATTAAATGGTTGGATATGTTTTCAGCTTAAACCTTTTATTCCAATTGCTAGTTGTGTGTAGTAAAGTCTATGAAACATATTTGGCCCAATTATAATTTTAATCATAAGACGCTCAACTCTAAATCAATCTTCCTTGAGGTGCTGATGCTAACAATCAGCGATGTTGGCATTACATTTTGAAATGTATTGTGGGATAGTTTGAACTATGACCTAACGGGAAAATTGCTTTTATCAGTAGTAATTCATGTATTATTGTAATAATGTTAATTGTTATCATTCGAAATATATAATGAATTATGAGATTACATTTTTTTTAAATTTGTAGTAAATCATTTTTAAACAGTATTTTGTGAGCACACAAAAACAATTTTTCTGATAGTTCAGATGTACCATATTTTGCTACAACAGTCCCACAATGTATCTTCAACTTGTAATGTCGACATCGCTTATTGTCAACATTTATCTTAGCAGTCCTGATGTTCATGTGGAAACAATGAAAGAATCGAGATTTCGATTTGAGCGTGTTTATGTCTTGTGGTTTGTTATTTTGTAAGTTCATAGGTGCAAGTATAAAAAGTAGAAAGATTAGATTTAAACTTTCATCTGGTTCCTTCCTCAGTGGGTAGTACTAGAGGCGTGTAGATGCTGGGATCAGTTTTTTAGATGTTCTTCTATACCATACTGAGATCAGAGACACTAAATTGGCAACTCTAGTAGAAGGATATTATTTGCTTGTTGTGCCTCGTTCATAGCGCCTTTCAGTGATTGATATCTGGAAACACTGATCTCGACATCTCACACTCCACTATACGCCGAGGAAGGAACAAGTTAGTTCCGAAATGATCTAGAAAAATAATCCGATGAGTGCAGATGGAAATTTGAATCTTGATAACCTTTTTTGGTTCTTTATTGTTTATTTTATGTTGAACTATAAAGGACACAACGATGTTTTGATATCATTGTAAATTGTACTTTTTGAGCATCATCTGGTGCTTACCGTATTTTGGATTGTATACTACCAAAATATCACCCATTTTATCCCTTGCGACTTGAATACCAGTATTTTAAATATTTTATGTATTTTACTAAGTCAATGTACGATTGAAGAGTAAGGTGTAACCCTGTGTCCAAGAGGTAATGCTGTGCTGTGCTGTGCATCTGGGAACTGGGTGATGATGTGGTGCTGTGCATCTGGGAACTGACACTCAAAATGCAAAATTGAACACTATTTTTTTCTTTGAAATGATTCTGTTCAAAACATAAATTTACTTAAACTATTAGAGGTTGATGATTAGTATCTGATTTGGGGAGTGCAATACATTATTATAACGTATAAAAACTACAATTGACCTAAGACTAGGCTGAACATTTCGAGTATGAAAATGTCTCTGAAAAGATTCAGTTTCATGGTTTTAGGCAATAACATTGACAAAGTCACTAACTGTCTAACTGACTGACTGACTGACTGAGGGACTGACTGACTGACTGACTGACTGACTGACTGACTGACTGACTGACTAACTGACTGACGGAATGAATGAATGACTGAATGAATGACTGGGTTGTTGTCTCTACTCTTTGGCGCCGCAATCCATCATCCACGTAACGTAACAAGAACCAGACGTATCAGACAAGTGAGACCGTTTTAAGATATAGTAAGAATTTACAAAATTATGTAATCAAAAATAACCCCAATCATGTTGCTATACAAACAAATTCAAGAAGACATGACATACTGCAGATGACAGTCTATATCGTTCAGTTGACTGACCCAAATGATTAACAGAATTTCACAAAGTACCCATTTTTTGTCTTCAGAATTGCGCAGACAGCCAGACTTGGTTGCAGGTATTTGCTGACCCTTGAAATAGTACTACATCAGTTCTCTGCAACATTTTAAGCAACGATCATGGCTACCTTATGAGTTCTTGGAGAAGAGTCGGGATTTGATGTTATTGACAAGGTTCTCTCTCTCAACTCGAAGACTCAGAATTATCAGTCGTCTTAGGGCATTTAAATAAAGACACTTAATTTAATGCCCACGTGACCACATGGGCGCAGACATTACAGCGTCTAGACAGTATATCTGGAAAAGTGACCTTTGGCACAGCGGGGGTCTTCCTGTGTATTTCAATTGGAAACGCGGGATACATGTCCAGATTTTCTAGCAAATTTGTCATTTTTTTGCAACTTTGTAGTATTATTGTAAGAGTTTCCGTCGATAACTTTTTTTTCCGTCGACCAAAACTTTCAAAATTTAGTTCTTGAAAACATACTAAAAAAACAGAATCTCCCAATTTTTAATTAAGTTGCACATTAAATTTTCAGCAATTTTGATGATATTTGTCTGAAAAATTCCTATCTCTTAGCATTGTAGCACATCTACTGATCACTTGGTGGTCTTGGTATGGCGGCGCCCATGGGTCACGTGGGCATTACATTTAGTGCCTTTTATTTAATACCGTGTGGTAACTGATTATGATATACCATGTATTCCTCAAGAATTCGTAATTGCGAATCATCATAATTGTTCGATATTCCAATAAGTAATCAAGAACTTTGGGAATAACAGACCTTTTGACTTTTCAGAATAATTGACTGGACGAATCCACTTGTGAACTTATGACACGTATATTATAATAGTAAACCACTTGCTGACTTAACGCATAACTGTAGATGATGGTAATTTCTGCCATCCATTGCAGTCATGAAATTATCGGTTTTTATCGTTAGGCGACAAAAAAAGAAAACCCTGTTCTACTGGCCCGACCGACCCAGATTTTGAACAAATTGGGAGAAAAGTTTTTCCTGTACAAATGAATGCCGACCCAAATTTCGAAAATTTCAGGAACAAATTTGTTTTTTGTATTTTCTTCAATTATTTACAGTTTTGGTGACTTTTTTTGGGTCATTTTCAAAAACAACAACAAAAAAAAACAAACAAAAAAACACACCAAAAAGCCGACCGACCGACCGTACTTGAAGGGTCCTTCCGCCCGTGGAACAGGATTTCTTTTTTTCGTCGCCTTACCGGCATAGTACCGGCCGTATTCTCTTATAGGCTTCTGTAGTTCATTATATTTCAGTATTTGACCAATAATCTTTGCAAAAGACAAAGCTGACGACCAACAGTGGCAACGAACTACCATTTGTAGCAGAGTAACTTTGGTGGGATAATTCGATAGCCAATGATAGCAATAGCAACAATTTGTTCACTAAGCGCTTTATTTTTGGTGGAACAAACAAATAAATTTTCCCAAGTTTTCCATTCAAGTAAATACCCTGTTAATGACATGTAAATGACTAAGTTATCGCATTCCTAACAGAATAAACCAACACTATCGTGATGTATTTGGCATGATTATAAATAAGTTTTAATTGTCTTCGTAAAAGAAAACCACAAAAAAAAACCAGCGTGGGCGTCCAGGCACCTCTTTATTGAAGACATAATACTTTGACTATATATTACAGACCGACTAATGACTATCCATATAAAGGCTTCATCAGTTCTCTGTTTTTTTCTTATTATTTTTTATTGGAATATATAAGAATATTTGCTTCTCCTACATGTAATTTTGAATGTTAAGACAATTCTGAACAAAAGACGGCATACTTCAAGTGCGTCGTCATAGTGGTGAAAACTATGTACAACATTGTAGACATTTTGTTGGTTTTGAATAGTTATTCGAGAAGCACCAGTCTTGAGAGCCCTATAATGAAATATATAATGATGTTTAAAGGATTTGTAATGTTTATCTGATGTGCCACGATACTGCAGAAATTAGCTTTTATTTTCTCACATTTTAGAGTAACAGAATTAGAAACAGCATGTTTTTTACATCTGGTCCATAGGGCGTACACAACATTACAAAATCAGTGAACATTTAACGTTATGACCTCTGTCGAAAATGTTTGGCATTGTTTTTATGTGCTTAAATGTAAATAAAATATATGGTTGATTTATCAATATGAACATCGATTTCTGTATGCGTTTTTATTGATATTAGTAGGTATTTAAACATTTGAGTTAACTATCACCATTTCTGTAATTTTACTACTTTTACAGTTTATTTTTGAGACAAACATAACTTACAATAATTAGGTAAAATAAATATATTAAAATCGTATAATTTTACTACATATACACACACTGGCCAAAAGTAACTTCGCTACAGAGAATTTTTTGGAATTGAATAGAGTACCGAAGTGTGACGTCATAAAATTTTCTTTTTAGCATTTCAGCATTTTCATGACCATATTTCAGTAGAACATGATGAAAAACATCCACAGTCCAAATTTGGTTGGAATCGGATCATGAGGGCCCGAGATATGGCCGCATGAAAACCTAATTAGCCCCATTGAAATCAGTGTAAATTGGCCTGGTTCATAACTGTTTGGAACCAGACCAATTTACACTGATTTCAATGGGGCTAATTACATGTAGGTATTCATGCGGCCATATCTCGGGGCCCTCATGATCCGATTCCAACCAAATAATACGGGAATCAGCGTCTTTTGTTAGAAGTCACGCATGAGTAAAGTGGATAACCTCTATTAAAGTACCGATATCAAATTTCATTTAATGAAGCAAACTATCATTTCTCCCCTTTCCTGCGTAGACATTCAATACAAACACTTCTAACTGATTGGAGGTCCCTCGTTACACGTTAATTCAACCATCTCTAAATTCTACCCACTGAAATTCTAAATTCAAACTTCCGTCACGTTTTTACTTTTGTCTTCATTGAGGAATCAGATAGTGACGTTTGCAGAGTATTATGGTGGGTCATGAGAGCACATCAGACACACCAAATTGCCTTCTGAATACGAGGAATGTCCTTCTGACAAAATCTAATGATATGTGCTTAAAGTGTACATTTGCAAATTTCGACTTTGCGTGTTGAAGATATACCTCCCCCGGCGTAAATTGCAATTCGGTGTATCTGATGTGCTCTCAGGTCCCACAAAAATACTGTGCAAGCGTCGATATCCTGATGTGATGGAAGAATGAGAGTTTGAAATTGTTTGATGGCATGTAAAACTGAGTCATTTTTAAGAATAGTTGAACAATGAGGGCGCTATTTATCTTAAATCGTGTTTGCATCTTTACAAGGGATAGTGATATTAGATCATCAGCAAAGACAAAAAAAGGGAATTTTCAAAAAACTTTGTATCATGAAATGTAAGGTATACTCATTTTATTTAGCAAATTGAAATTTAAGATATATGTAAATAGCACCCTCAATTTGCCCACAAATATACAGTTTATAGAATAAATTAGCACTAAAACCATAGGCGTAGATCCCGGGGATTTATCCCCCCAATATTTTGCCAGGGGGATGGTCCATACAATAATCCCCCCAATGTTGACGCCTGATAATGGGTTTCTGACCAAATTAACCTCATATTTGCCCATTTTAGCCCCAAAAGTGCAAATTTTCGCGCGCTTTCGCGCGCATTTAATCTACTTTAACACCATATTTCATCAGTTTAGCTACAAAATAGCAAAAATTTTCGCGCGCTTCGCGCGCATTTATATCAGAAACTAATTCTGTCGCCAAAGGGTGCTGGATTGACTATACATCAAAATTTTTTTCCAACTTCATCCCCCTCCCCCAATGTCAAAAAGAAATCTACGCCACTGACTAAAACGCAGAAAAAAGATGAATAATTTGATATAGAAACGAAAATCGATGTTAAAAGTTGCTACATAATATATGTTTATATGCAGGTTATTAGTGTGATAGCTGTTGGTATTATATTCAGGTGTAGAATTGAACATTTAAATAATGTTTTGTTCGAAAAATTGATAAATTTTCATATCAAACAACCGTGAGTGGGTGGAATTTACATATGGTTGAACCCGAGTTCTCTGATTACAGTTGGAAGTGTTTGTATTAATATCTATACAGAAAAGATGGGACAAAGGGTAGTTTACTTCATTAAATGAAACATGATATTTGTACTTTAATTAGCATGGGTTAAATCGTATAGTTCCCTTACTGTTTTTGACAATGTTACATGATCTGATGATATAAGCTGCAAAAAACCACTAACCTAACATTTATATATAGTATTGGAACGAGTAATTATTTTATTTGGGGACCTTGTGGCATCGTCCCAATGCTGAGCTGCTTTAGTATCTTTCACTTCTAGTCCCAATTCTACCTGGCCAAGTTGATGGCTTCGAAACAGGTAATCCCGTCCGTGGATTACCACTGTCAGTGTTGTCCGTTTGCGTAAAATATCAAACGACGGCTGTGTTAGGTTGAATGACATTGCTTCCTTGAAGACTATTTCTTTGGAACTATACCTGTGATTCCTTGTCGCTTTTTTGAGCATGATCAGTCCGTCATTTGCTTCTGTAGCAATATGGACAGAGATGTTTGCAGCTGAAAATTATGATTTGAGAAAAAAAGAGAATAACTAAGTTTAGTTTTAGTTCTTCAATACATTGAATGAAATAAAACACTGATTTATATGTTTTCCTCTTGAAATGTAATTTCTCGAACGTCAACCTTACAATATCTTTTTAAAACAATCCAACATCCGAGTCCAACATACCGTAAAACCTCGTCTACAAGCATATATATATAGAATGTTTTGATGAAAGCTAAACTAATATGAAACAGCCGTCAATATGCCAATACAACATATTAGTCTTACAATAATATTTGTTTGTATATGCTTGTATCGGTACTTTATTTGCTCAATCTCTATAATGCTATAATATTGTGGATGGAGGGCGCCTGGATTAATATGCTTGTAGACGAGGTTTTACGGTATCTTGTTATATCCAAAAGATCAATAAAATCAGTTTTAACGTCGAGTTTTTAATTGTTATGGTACTTACATTTCATCATATGTGAAGACATCCCACTGATTTTTACGATTGTGACAATGAGTCTCTTTTCATACGGCTTCACACAAATGGCCATGCATAATTTTGGGTGCTGGAAACAAAAAAATGATAAAACCTTTAAGACCAGAAGATAGCAGGAAACAGTTACCATTATTTAATTTGTATGTGTAGAGTGACAAGAAATATGATTCTGATTCTTAATATACCTGTTCTGTAATTGGGTATGTGGTCAGAGCATTAGGGGCTGTGCAATATTTATGAGCCCCCAAATGGCATGCCAAAAATGGGTTGCCCCCCCCCGCGGCCTGTCAAAAATGCAAACCTAATGGTCTAAATGATACTTCAGGTACCGACGGTACAGATCATTGATTTAATGTCTTGGAATTATTGGAAAGATGAAACTCTACTTGCAAGAACAAAGGGGTCAATTTTCAAAGTACATCATCTTATTATGTATTTACATGAGTTATTCGATTTTGTTTTGCTCAGAAATCAAAATACTCAAAAAATGCAATTCAGAGACAACTACAGTGCCAGTGCATTCAACTAAACTGCCGTATATAGTCAGTTTACAAATGATCTTAAACTGATCATATACGTCAGTTTAAGATATCTAAGTGATAGCGCCCTCTATTGTTATTAATTAAATTTAGTTCGTATATGTAACGATAATTTGAATGTAAAAGTAGTAATTTGATAGATAAAATCCTCCACGAGGAGTGGGGAAGGTTTTGGTGGTGTCGGCCGTAAAAACAATAGCGCTCAAAGACAGCATTCTTCAAGGATGCCCCGCAGGGCTACAAAGAAACAATTAGCGCTCAAAACAATGACATAAAAACAATAGCACTCAAAGACAACATTCTTCAAGGATGCCCGCAGGGCTACAAAGAAACAATTAGCGCTCAAAACAATGACATAAAAACAATAGCACTCAAAGACAACATTCTTCAAGGATGCCCGCAGGGCTACAAAGAAACAATTAGCGCTCAAAACAATGACATAAAAACAATAGCACTCAAAGACAACATTCTTCAAGGATGCCCGCAGGGCTACAAAGAAACAATTAGCGCTCAAAAACAATAGCATAAAAACAATAGCACTCAAAGACAATATTCTTCAAGGATGCCCGCAGGGCTACAAAGAAACAATTAGCGCTCAAAAACAATGACATAAAAACAATAGCGCTCAAAGACAACATTTTTCAAGGATGCCCGCATGGCTACAAAGAAACAATTAGCGCTCAAAAACAATAGCATAAAAACAATAGCGCTCAAAGACAATATTCTTCAAGGATGCCCGCAGGGTTACAAAGAAACAATTAGCGCTCAAAACAATGACATAAAAACAATAGCACTCAAAGACAACATTCTTCAAGGATGCCCGCAGGGCTACAAAGAAACAATTAGCGCTCAAAACAATGACATAAAAACAATAGCACTCAAAGACAACATTCTTCAAGGATGCCCGCAGGGCTACAAAGAAACAATTAGCGCTCAAAAACAATAGCATAAAAACAACAGCACTCAAAGACAATATTCTTCAAGGATGCCCGCAGGGCTACAAAGAAACAATTAGCGCTCAAAAACAATAGCATAAAAACAATAGCACTCAAAGACAATATTCTTCAAGGATGCCCGCAGGGCTACAAAGAAACAATTAGCGCTAAAAAACAATGACATAAAAACAATAGCGCTCAAAGACAACATTTTTCAAGGATGCCCGCATGGCTACAAAGAAACAATTAGCGCTCAAAAACAATAGCATAAAAACAATAGCGCTCAAAGACAATATTTTTCAAGGATGCCCGCAGGGTTACAAAGAAACAATTAGCGCTCAAAACAATGACATAAAAACAATAGCACTCAAAGACAACATTCTTCAAGGATGATGCCGCAGGGCTACAAAGAAACAATTAGCGCTCAAAACAATGACATAAAAACAATAGCACTCAAAGACAACATTCTTCAAGGATGCCCGCAGGGCTACAAAGAAACAATTAGCGCTCAAAAACAATAGCATAAAAACAACAGCACTCAAAGACAATATTCTTCAAGGATGCCCGCAGGGCTACAAAGAAACAATTAGCGCTCAAAAACAATAGCATAAAAACACTAGCACTCAAAGACAATATTCTTCAAGGATGCCCGCAGGGCTACAAAGAAACAATTAGCGCTCAAAAACAATGACATAAAAACAATAGCGCTCAAAGACAACATTTTTCAAGGATGCCCGCATGGCTACAAAGAAACAATTAGCGCTCAAAAACAATAGCATAAAAACAATAGCGCTCAAAGACAATATTCTTCAAGGATGCCCGCATGGCTACAAAGAAACAATTAGCGCTCAAAAACAATAGCATAAAACCAAAAGCGCTCAAAGACAACATTCTTCAAGGATGCCCGCAGGGCTACAAAGAAACAATTAGCGCTCAAAAACAATGACATAAAAACAATAGCGCTCAAAGACAACATTCTTCAAGGATGCCCGCAGGGTTACAAAGAAACAATTAGCGCTCAAAAACAATGACATAAAAACAATAGCGCTCAAAGACAACATTCTTCAAGGATGCCCGCAGGGCTACAAAGAAACAATTAGCGCTCAAAACAATGACATAAAAACAATAGCACTCAAAGACAATATTGTCCAAGGTTGCAAATGATTCCGCCACTTCTACATCTGCACCTACCTTGATGGTATCTTCAAGGATTCTCGTTATCCGTGTAAATGCCATTCCACGGGCACCTAGAGGCACAACTACCTTTCCGGCACGACAGCCAATATCTCGGCAGTCTGATCGACGAATCATTACTTTGAAGGTGAGATAGTAAGAATCTAATTGACCGTTTAGTTTAAATGTCATTTCTGATCCAAATAAGTAGCCACTGTTGTTAAATTCGGGCATCCATCTTGTATGTTGTCTCGAAAATCTGCATTTGTCATTGTGTTTTCCAAGCCACACGATCACCTTTGCGTCTAACTTATGTATGTCTACGTCTGGTAAATAAGCCGAATGAACCGTAATGTTGACTGTCTTCAGATCATAATTTACAATGCCAGAAAACTCTATAGATGGCTGTGTGATACTACCGATCAAGATCGAGTTAGTACTGCAATAAACAATCGGAGATCCACGGCTCGTGCTCTCAGAATGGATTGCAGGTGATGTTGTTCTTCTTCGTGTATGTTTTGAAAATCCAATGTCTTTTGCACAAGGTACTGATGAGGAACGATTGAAAGATGATCTTCGGATTGATCCAGTGTGCAACGATGACTGTGATGTCATCTGCTCATTCTGTTGAGAGATCTTTGCTGTGCTGCATGTATCTACACTTTGAAGGGATTGACGGGATGTTAAATTTCTGCACGGACATTTTCTTGAAGAAGCTGTGTGAAATATACTCTCGTCAATGTCCCAACGAGCAGGTTCCTTGAGCATAGGAAAGCCGTAGCTTGTTGTTGTATGTTCAATATGTTTTAAAGTCATTCCTTTTGGGAGTCCAGGATCAAACAAGTTTTGTGGTCTGTTTGAAATTTGTTTGCTTGTTGACATGCTGCTGATAGATGAAACACTAGCAGAAAAGCTTTCAGAAATGGGTTTTTGCAACACTTTGCAGACAAAATTGTTCGAGTCTGAGTGTGCTCTTTGCTTCTGGAAACGTACATCTCTGCAGGATTTACACCTTTGGCGACTTGGAATGACAAATTCGGGCACTGTGTTTGGAGTTAGCCCTATCTGTGAGGAACTTGAGTTTCTACTCAACGGAAAGTCATCTATGGAAGTTGAAAAGGGCGAAGTTGCTCCTTCAGATTGGTCACGAGAAAGCCATGTTCTGCTACCTCTGGTTAGTTGGTGATTTTTCAATGCTGAACTGAACTCTTGAGACATGGTCAACGGCCATCGTTTTTTATTTACAGGTGATCTTGGAAAACGATTTAAATTGGGAGTGGACATTTTCTGCACGCCAGGCAATCTTCCTATAAAGCTGTGAGTTTTAGACAAAGAGGAATTAGACTTCTTGGCAACATTTGTGAAGCTGTCTTGTGTTCCTAGACAAGGTGGTTGTATTAGTGGTAAACTTTGTCGTCTGCGTATTTGTTTTGATGGTTTTTCTGCAGCTTTATCGCTCGATTCATTTTCTATTGTGATAGCTGTGTCCAAACTTAACTGCTTTTTAAATATTGCCTTCTTTTGCCAGTGGGATTTCTGTTTGAAGGTGATTTGCCCAATATCTGCCGGTTCCGCTATGACTGGTGGTTCGCGTTCACAACTTTGTGACCTTTGACCCTGAGTCTCGCTTTCATTACTCTTTCTTTCTTGGCATTCAGGTATCGTTTCTAAACTTGGTTGACGGTAAGTTTCTTTTATGACATTAGATACTGATAGGTCTACTCTCATTGCCGGCATACTCGATCTTCGTCTCAATAGTTTTTTGGCAGGAGTTTTGGGTTCTTCTGTGAGATGTAACCCATCATCTTGAGCTTTGTTCGCTTGCGGAACTTTAGTCTGACTTTGCGCGGGTAATGATTGACAATTTTGATAATCAAACGATTTTGAAATTGCTGAAAACATCGACATTTTAGATCTTGTCACAGGTAAACTTTTCGTCGCGATTAATTTGCTGTGAGCAGAAGGTTCTTGGTTTTCGGATTCTTCCTTTCCTTTTGACGTATACTTCAATGACACAGTGTGGCTGCGTTTTAGTGGGTGCTTTCTCCGTTGACGCACGATATTCGAATCTGAACGACGCTCTCCGGTCCTGGCCACTCCACGGGTGAAGCGGTACAACCATGTTGAGGCCGTGAATGTGGTCCTGCGCTGAATGCTAAATTGGGAACGAAGTTGACTATTTTCTCTCCTAAACATTTTTATATTTGATCTCGGAATGTCTCAATGCCATCTGGTTTGATGAGTGTAATATGTCTGGTATTTATACCTCATGCAAGACTTCTCTTAAGTAATTGAAATCTTTCAAAGGTTAACCTCCGTTTATGGGCCCATGTGAATAAAATTTAATTGTACACAACCATTGTATGTTTTCTAAATAATTAGTAGTCTCACTCTAACATGCATTAAAACAAAACACATTCTAATGGGCAATTATCTGGTGATGAGTCCTGGTGGTCTAAATTCATTCACAAAGCAACAAACAATGTGTCGTGGGTGTGGTGCAACTTTTATATTAATTACATACCTCTGACAAATTACCCGGCTTCCCTATTGTGTTCTTGATCCAATGCATCGTTATGATATTGATATTGCATATGCTTTAATAAAATGCTTCGATAAATTTGTGACTGTTTTTGCACTTTTCTCAAAAACTAATAAAACACTGGTAACAAAAGGTAAAAAAAAATGTATATTATAGGGGCAAGGAATCCAATTACTACACTGGAATTTCAGTGACCCAAGACAAGCGGTTCGTTATTTATGATAAGAAATGAGGTACCGCTAGGATGTACCTCATTTCCTATCATATATACTGAACCGCTTGTCTTGAGTCACTGAAATTTCAGTGTAGTAATTGGATTCCGTGCCCCAATAATATACATAACTTTTGTTACCAGTGTGTTTTTAGTTTTTGAGAAAAATACAAAAATAGTCACAAATTTACCACAGGGGTGTAGTACCCCCTTAAATGTGCGTGTGAGTATTTTATTTGATGGGGTGTATTTGTGGGTCTGTGATGAAGTGCCTTGATGTCAAGCCTTGACCTTAAGGGTACTTGCCCATCAATTTCATTCAGGGGCGTGAAAAACGGCACAGCGCATTAGTAAAAAGAATAAAAAATACTAACATTTTCACCAGGGTTCGAACCACTGCCAATTGCACTATGAATGCTAAAGATGCCTACTGTGCCACGGTGACTGTGGTTAACATTCGGCGATTTTCAAAGATATACATATCAACACGTTTCTAGTGTATTGAAAATCAGATTTTGGTAGGAATACAGTCATAGAAAGACATATGACTCTACTTGTCTGTTTGTTTTTCATTTAATACAAATTTATTTTGATGAATTGAACTGGTACGACTCGACTCGTGATAAACGACGATTAATTTTGTAATAATAAAATGAAAACGCTGGGTCACTCACGACGTCATTTGTAATTCATGTCAAAACCTGGGGAGGACCACACACATCAGTGTTACTGTATACGTGCGCAATCGATACTCAATGATCCAGACAATATCGTTTGAATATACCGCCCTTATGTATGCACCTGCTTGACACATCTTGTCACTTGCGGGAAGATATACTATAGGCTACAATAGATACCCCACCGTAAATAGCTCTCTTCATTACCTCGCTGTGCCATTATATACGCGTAGTGTACGCACTTTTGAACCATATTTTGTTCAAAAATGATAGGAAGGGACTGTTTTCAGCTAATATGTTGGTTATCAGCAGATGCTTATAATGATACCGGGAAGTGTTGCAGAAAGGTAAGCGTACTCTTTATTTATTTATTTAAAATATCACATATCACTGAATTTAAATTGGAAATCCAAAAAGGAAATGTCAGGTCAAAATTCTCACCTTAGAATTATTGTGAAATAAAATCAAACCAAATTTAGGCTCCGCAAACAACGTCCAATTATTTCCATTGGTGTTTGCTATACGTGCATATAATAAATTATGATTTGGGGCTAATTTGAGAAGAGTTAATGCCTCGAGTTTCAAAATACACCGAGTGATGTTTTTTGATCAAAAACATCGACAATTCAAGACTCTGTAAAAACAAATCAAGAATTTTCTGGGATAATTGCAACTAAGTATAGTAAAAGTTATGATCTAAGCTACCAGATGCATCATTAATTTCCTGACTATGATATTTAGTTGTGGGAAAAGATTACTTTAATGTTTTGGCGGGATTATTTCCCGCCAAAAATTTCAACCAAAAAGAGCATGTAGCCTTAAGGTTGTCTTAAGGCTTGATTTTAGGGTCTTTGGCTTTGGCTTTGGCCTTAGCCTTGAGGGCGAAAGCCTTGATCTTGGCCTTGAGGATCAATATCTTGCAATTTTCAGTCAAGGTTCTTTAAGGCTTAACATATTTTTGCGTTGTCTTAGTAAATTGTAAAGTGGGAATTTTTGCCTTTTTATATATAGATGTGTAACCCTAATGAACAAAGACACCTTTTTCCTCTTAAGGTAATTGTAATAATATGTATAGAATAATGTGGCCCAAGTATTCAAATTACTGATCACCTAATATTCATAAACAATTCATAATCGTGCGATAAACAGCATAACTAAGAACCCCCGGTGAGGTGAAAATTGGGAAGGGGGAAATGTTTGGCAAGCCAAACGGGATTTACAAACAAATTTTGTCAAGTATAAAAGGGAAGGGGCGATTTTGACGCACATTTATTTATGGCGGTACCTATATGCAATATTACAATCTAAAAGCATAGAGAAACACTTTAAATATGCAAGATGGGCATTATCGCATTATAATTAAACTGTATACAGGGTATCCCAAAAATCATTTTGAACCATCATATTTCTTACACATATTATCGTAAATAAAATCCGAAGACATAATTTGAAAAGAGCAAATTTTTAAAATTTAATATTGTTATACCAAACGTGATGTAATTTTCTTTTTCATTGAAACCATTTTAATGCTTAAAAACACCATTTAATGTTTAAACACCATTTCCAAACTACAATTATTTCGTTGAGTTCCTTTACAACGAAAGTGCCCTTTTTAAACCAATAATATTAATATCTACTTTTAGATTTAAGTCAGGAACGTTTGCTGGTGATGTTTACTACCTTTCAATATTTAATATTGGATTATAAAGTTTAAATTGTATTCTGTCACTAGAAACTCTCAAAAACATCATGGTCATTTAGCTGAAACTTAATAGTTTGAGCTAAATGACCATGATCATGATGATGTTATCAAAAGTTCCTTTAATGCCAACACCTCTCTATTAATTAGTTTTGTGACCAACAATGTTAAACCACAGGCTATTATTGCACGCTCTCAAAATGTGAACAAGTACCCTTTTTCTCTGCCTGAGACTGTAGAGCTAGTAAGACTAGACAGTAGTTTGTTATAAAGTAGAAAGTGGAGCATTTAGTCTGAATTTTACCTCCAATCCACGTTCACGAACTGAAATATTAATGAACACGTTTTCATGCGATTATGTACAACGTAATGTACTAGCTAAAAAGAACTATCTTTGCTCTTTCTTATATTAGATACTGACTGGACGTATCACTTGAAAACCATTATGAACGTGAAATGAAAAGTGTTTGAACAAAGTCATGTCTGGAAGTTGAAAACCTCGACGCCAACGCCTGTTTTTGTATCAAACTAAGTGGAAGGAGCCCACCTGGATCCCATTTTGAAAGAAGTACCAGGCTGGGTCACTAAAAGGTGTCGAAAACCAGTCAAATGTGTTATGCATAAATTCAATTATTATTTCCATTTCAATAACTTCTATTATATAGTGTGTCGATGGGTAGTTTGACGCATAACTATTTACAGGTAGTCTTGACGTTGAGTTGTCATAATTATACACAACACAATAAATCGTTAGTGTTAACATTTCGTTAATATATGCAGACGAAATTGTCATGCAAAAGTATGACAAGACCGTTCTATGTGGTTTGAAGTATACATGACTTCTAGTTCGTGAACATCATGGCTACTCCCACTGCCAGAATGGTTACAGCAGCTTTCATTTTCGCCGCATGGAAGGCTCTCATCAGTAGATCGTTGTTTGTAATTCATGGCTTGATCACCTTTTGGCGTGTTAGTGATGTCTATAAGGACCCCTTGTACTATCTATTACTGGTTCCTTTTGTGCTTTTGCTCATTGAGTATCCGGTCACTACCAAATGCACTAGAACAGGTGAATGGAAATGGTACGGTAACTATACTTTTTATGAATTTATTGATATAAATCTTTAAGATTGGTCTTCAATGGTTAAATTAATTTTATAGCATCAACAACAGCCTATACTGGTATTCCTAGTGAACACAGTCCAATCAAACTGACAGGTATGCTAATGTTTTATGTGTAAATCGTTTGAATTCAGGCACTTTGCAAATTGACGAGGTTCCTTGAAAATACATGCCCCAGTAAGTTGTTTAGTTGGATACTCATTTGGACAGAACTGATATTCGTGTTTCGATCTCATCTAATTATTTATTTTGTTTTGTTTATTTTAACTTCCGTATTCAAGGTAATAGCAAGCGCAATAACATATAATTTTTCTATAGTGACCCCTCACTGTGTTAAGGGAACTGGAATGAGCGTTTTGAGCGTTTCGACAGTATTTTTGTGGGACATGAGAGCACATCAGACATATCGAATTGCATTCTGAATACGAAGAATGTCTTTCTGATATCAAATAATTTTCATTTTATGAAATTTACGATATAATACAAATTTTATGATAAAATTTGATATTTTTCACATTTTTGAGATATAGGCCTAACAGTCCTCGACACACATTTTATGGCAAATCATTAAAAATTGATATTTTTGATATTTAACAGTACTCGAAGTAAACTTTATAAATCTGATGATTTATATTTAAAGTGTATGTAGCTGGGATGAAAAGCCGACGATCAATTGAAAATTTTGACCTTTCATATTGAAGATATGGATTTTTTTCCAAAAAGACCTATTTTTTTGTTGGTGTTTTGGGGAAAAAATCCATATCTTCAATACGAAAGGTCAAAATTTTCAATTGATCGTCGGCTTTTCATCCCACCAACATACACTTTAAATATAAATCATCAGATTTATAAAGTTTACTTCGAGTACTGTTAAATATCAAAATATCAATTTTAATGATTTGCCATAAAAAATGTATATACATTGCGAATTTCAAAAAATCAAAATTATTTGATATCAGAAGGACATTCTTCGTATTCAGAATGCGATTCGATATGTCTGATGTGCTCTAATGTCCCACAATAAATACTGCCCAAACGTTCATACCCCTTCCCTTAAGGGCTTTCAAGTGCTATGGCGTGTGATGCCTACTTATGAATTTCAAGAGGACATAGGTCAAAAGCCATAGGTCACAGAAACAATTGACCTTTTTCATCCAAACATCCATCTTAATAAATTGATACACTTACCAGTCCATGACGCATATGTCATGTTCAACAATATTCCCATGTAAAATATTTTTGGTCAAAACTAGACAAAAATCACCAAATAATGGCATTTTCACGCATAAATGAAATGCATTGAATTAAGGGACGAGTTTGTTCATAGCTGTTAAATATCCATGTGTTATGTATTCTGCACACCAAACATGATGTTTCCAAAATCATGAATTTTAGAGAAATAGCTAATTAAAATGTGACATTTCTGGGTAAAAAAATGACAAAAATCTTTAAGTGGCCGTTCCCATGGTTACGAAATAGAGCGTACACATTTGACAACATGGTGGGAAGGATTCTCCTGACTCTTCTGAACATTTTGATATATGATTTGTCCAACGACGCAGAAAATTCATGGGCTGGTCCTTATAATACTGCCTGCTTGTTCATAAGAGTCAAAAAGAAATTTCATTCTTGTAAAGGAAACCATAAAACGACACATAACATTGTCGTATAGTATAACACATTACGTGCGGAGTTTGAAGCAAGAAAAAAGTTTTAAAAAGTACATAATATAATGAATATTCAGTATGATATTTTCCAACACCGAAACAAGTCAGGTATTCATATATTCTTCCTTAATGTATAAAACGTAATCTTTATCATCTTATTATGAAAGATTGGTCGGCATTTTCTTTTCCATGTTAATTTGTTTTGAGGATTGATACCTTTGTTATTTGATTTTTTCTCCACCACTTTATACGTTACCATTTATTTAGGGTCTCTGTATCTAAATAAAATCTTGAAAGTGACACAAGTCATATCGTTTGCTTTATTACTGTTAGAATATAGCAATACAAATAATGAAACACTAACCTCACCTCACCTCACCTCACAGGCCTCTGTCGAATGTAGCCCTCCTCAAGTAGTTTCCATTAACTGTTCTGTGCCATCTTTGCTTTTGTCTTCCCTTCTTCTCTTTCTTGTTCCATACTGCAGTTACTGTCCGTTTTCCTATACACAATACACAGTGCTCTCACAATTGACGCGACCTTTACAATAGTGTATGTAAGAAGTATAGGCATTTTGCCTAGTAAAATCACTGTGTGAAAAATAACCGGCCAATATTTAAAGTATTCTCCAAACTTCTAGCAAATACATTTCTCTAACATGACCTAAAATTACAGCTAGGTTAGATGTTCAGAAATAGTCGCACTTTCGTAAAATATGAGTGAGGGCAAGACATAGCTAGCTCATAGCTAGCCAACTCCCCGTGTGGATGGAGATTTGACCGAAAATATTGGTAACGGACCGCTCACTTCTGAAGAATGCCACAAAAAAACGGTACAAGCTACTTTTAAAGTGTTCTATGAAATTCTAGAAAATAGAGTTTTGTAACATGTCCTAAATTTTTAGCTAATTTAGGTGTTTGGAAGTAGTCGCACTTTTGTGTTTTAGGAAGGATATGTAAACGACAGATAACACCAAAAAATATGAAGAAATTATTTCCAAACCGTGTTAAGGCGTGGGGTATGAGCGACCTTGAAGTACAGGTATCTGGAGAAGGGAAGCAACGAGTTACCCCAAATCACAGCGACAGGTAGTAACTTGGCCGCCGAGTGTTAATATATATTTATTTTGGAAGGTTCGTGTTTGTTTTAAATTTTTGGGCGTTTTCCCAAAATTTGATATTTTTGGTGATAAAAGCGACATGCCAAAGACAAATCTTTTTGTACATACTTTGTTATTGCTAATACAACTTTTTTCTGCATACCTACGTTACAATTCGTTTTGGAGATTTAGTAATATTATAAATTTTGTGACTGCATTTTGGCGTTTTCGATGCGATTTTAGGCTTACCGTGATTTAACGTTGATATCTGGTCTTGCTCCTTTTATAATTTCACTTTGATCGTCTGCTTTTGTAAATAACAGAATGTAGATTGGCTCTGAATAAGTCTCGTAGTCCTCTTGGTGGGTTTTTTCATGATATATTTAGTTTGTATTTGCATGTAACAACCCAAAACCGACCTCTGATTTCAGGGTTGAAGGCTGTTTTCGGAATGCCCGTAGACTCAAACAAGTGCACGAGTGGCGACTATGGTTTTATACTTCCCGCATTGATGATTGCGTCTACGCCTAACAATATACTTCTTTCTATATGTTGACTGTAGCTGGTATATACACTAGTATACAAAGAATTGGTTACATGTCAATGACCATTAACTTCAGGGATAGACCCTTCGATTATTTATGCGCCTTTCTATCATGCAGTATCTTTACCCGCAGACATTAGCCCGTGTCATTTGCCAATATTGCGTAACGTTAAAGGTTAATACATTTCGAAGAAACTGTGTGATTCTATGGCCTAGCGGTCTAAGGTGTTGTGCTTCCTAAGTTGCTGTTCTAGGCGTCGCTTGTTCGAAACCGTGCGTCTGTCACTTTTCTTATGCTGCTTTATTTTTCCAACGTTAGGGCCTAGAAAAACACATTTATAATTTCTTTTTGTATTATTTATTTATTTATTTATTTATTTATTTATTTATTTATTTATTTATTTATTTATTTATTTATTTATTTATTTATTTATTTATTTATTTATTTTATTTATTTATTTATTTATTTTATTTATTTATTTATTTAATGACGTTTTGGGGCTCGCCAGAACGGACACATTTATTTATTTATTTATTTATTTATTTATTTATTTTTCGATTGATTATTTGATGATTGAGTGAGCAGATTTATCGATTGCTACTTTAGTTGTGGGATTTCTATTTGATTTTTTGTACATTAGTATTGATTTTTTCCGTTAAGCATTATCAAGAATTAATATCACAGGTTTTAGGGTAGATAGAAAGTTGGCTTAGTGATACTAACCGTTGATTCAGAACCGGAAGGTGCAGGGTTCTATTCCCACCTATGCCTATTTTTGAAAGAAGACTTGGAAAATTTCTGCAGTAAGTTTATTTGGCGCGTGATCTCAGTTATTCATTTTCTGATGGCTGTGCCTCTTACAGACACCCTCCCTCTGGAATCCAAACCACGGTTCGCTCATGCTCATTTTCAAGAAAGCTGGTTAACAAAAAGCAGACCATTGTCTCAGTTCGTGAACAAAGGTCCACATACCATTGTTAACTTGCGTTTCCTTTATAATCGGTTACCCAACTGAAACTATAATGAGCTGCATTGCGATACCGCACAGGTAAAACAGACACTTGTAATTGTGCACAACCAGAGAAGATCTGATTTAATCAGTTGGGCTGTTTTCAATGAGTGTTATATTGGTTTAAAAGCTTTTAATGGGGTTTAAGTCCTTCAAAGGTCGTGGTGAATTCTACTGTAGACATGACTGCATCATGCTTGGCTGCCATTCAGTTAAACTCTTTGTTCATCTATGGTCCTCGCAACGAGTTATATGACCTGCCCATTTCTTTGTCTCTTTGATCCTTTCAATGATATCTTTAGCATTTGCTTTGTCCTTCATTTCAACATTGTTACTCGTATGGTGATATATAGCATTTTTCATTCCATTCCATGCTATGCTACCTTGAGTTTTTGTTCCAAACAATTGGTTATTGTCCAAGTTTCACAACCATAGGTCATTGTAGGTAATACACACTGGTTGAATTCAGTGTCGTTGGCAATCTTTTGTCACATAGGATATCTTTGTCCATTACGTTTTGTTACCTGGAGAGATTTGATCATGTCTCACCTCCTTTTTCAACCAAATCGACGGTAATAACTCTTGTAGTGAGGGATCAACATTATTGCCTCAGGCAAAACTCACTTCCTCATGGGAACTGAATACCACATAAGGTCATTTTTATGTAACTCATTAACCCATTTGTGTTATATACTGCCTCTAGCTATAATGACATCCTTATGATCTAAGCAAATCATTGCTTTTGTATTGGTGAATGTTCGGAAAGTACCAATTTTGTCCGGAACATGCGAGGTCTAGTCCGTATTATTAGTCCGCAAAAGATAATTCAATTCACTCTGGTTCAGAGTTTGGTTACTTTGTCCGAAAAAGTCTACAAGAGTCCGCAAAAGTCCGTAAAATCCTAGAGCTTGTGATAGAGCTGTATACATGAAGTCACACCCAGCTCCAGTCCATTGTTAAACTATTGATATAAAGGGTCATAAAAATTCTGGCCCTGTTGGCTGTGAGCAATAAAGTGTTAATTGCAAATGGTCATGGTTACTGAACATGGTTGAGTCTAAAATCTTTTCCTATTTTGTTTTATAATTTTTGCATGTTTTTACTATATATATCCATGGTTAAATGAAAAATGTGACTTTGCCGGGACGTGTGCGAGCAAAGCGTGCAAAAATTTCCCATTTTAATGCTGAAATGAACTGAAATAAGGATAGTTGTGGCCTAAAAAACCAAACGGAAGATAAGCCTTACAAATTGGCCAATTTTGGCGGTCGGTACGCCACTACTATATTTAGTGGCAACATTCAGGGCGTTCCACGGACAGGCTGGTTAGGAAAATAGCACTTCCGCAGACAGAGTCATAGGCTTAGGAACCGGGGGGGCTTGAGGGGGCTCAGCCCCCTCAATAATTTTGGTGCGGGGCTGGAATACCTTTCAGCCACCCCCCCCCCAATAATCCTAGGTGAACTTAAAAAATTGTGATAAAATAGAGGGAAATGAAGTGTGCCTGTCATCATGCATTTGATGTTACACTTACCGAGGAAGAAGAAGAAGAAGAAAGGGGTCTTTGTGACCTATATTTTGCAAAATTTTCTGACTGCGAGGGGGAAACCCCACTGGTGCACCACCCAGTCTGGCCCCACACCATTTTTTAAATTTTCAGCCCTCCCCCCAAGTTGAAAATCTTCCTAAGCCTATGAGAGTAGCTGTCTTGAACATGCGGTCGGGCTCTAATTTGCACACTGCTGTTAGCATGGTTAGGTATTCAACAAATTATAGTGCACCAATATGCTTCAATATACATTCTGCTCTAGCGATAGTCTGCTATTTTGGTTTTTGTTGATGTTGCTCATTTAATGGGTAATTTTTTCAAAAAACATTCCAGCCCCTCCACCTGGAGATTTAGTGGTATGTCCCTTACCATTTAATGAAATGCCATTATGATATTTACTTTCCCTCGGGGTAAAATTCACCCTTCCCTGCGAGGCTCTTGATTATTGCACTACCCACAATCAACTACCATTGACCCTTTTTTATTATTTGTATATTTTCAGGATTTGTCCCAGCCTCTTCTTGTACATACTTGGCGTAGTACCCGGCATATGGCTACTCCAACTTGATGCGTTACATTCAAGAGTAGAACATATGAAAGTATCAGGATCGCAAGTGTGTGGTACCTACGTAGCCAATACAACATTTGGAGACATACAAGGAGTAGGTAGTACCAGGCGCGTAACCATGCAAAGGGGAGGACATGGGTACAGGATATTCCCTCGGGAAAATATTTTTCGATGGAATCGGCCTGGAAAAAATCAACAATACATCAACCATTATCTGATACTCTAAATCGGTACAAATAGTTTTGTCTCCTAACTTGAGAAGTAACATTCCCCAGAGGCATTTGAAAATATTGACAGTTCACAAGCGATTTGGCGGGGGAAATTTTGAAATATTTCATTAAGTGGCACATGTAACGTAATTTTAACCCCGCCAAGAATAATTATAATCATAATAATCTCTCTGCTATATCTGTTGGTGGGGATAAGTTTATAAGACTCTTTATTTCTATTTTGCATACAACAGATTCAAATCCCATTGGAATTGAGCTCGGCGGAATGGACACTGGCTCTGGAACAAATTCTTCTCGTTCTTCTTATCCTCGGAAAATGGCTATTACCGAGAGGTCATTTATCACGTGACCAACTTGCTCAACTTCTTATGGGTTACATTGGTGTTGCAGCTGATAGTCTGGAGTTCTCTCTGGAAAGCCTTAAGGAACCACAGGTGCTCTGCGATCTGGTTATCATCATCATCATCTTATCTATCTGGTCCTGGAGTCTTCTTCAATTCTGCCTCAATACGACCGCACTAGCGATTTCAGATGAATCTGATGATAGTGAAGAAGGAATAAGAAGCGCTTGCTCTGGGTGTTATCAAAGTGATATTTGGGCGCTAATCGTGTCTGTTATCTTACAAGATGCGCCTTATCTGGCAATGCGCTTATTTTTGATGATATACGTTGGGGCTATTCATCAGATGATGCTGTTTTTCACATGTAAGAACGTGCTCGTAATCAGTCTTCAGTTTTACCGCCTTGGTGTTTTGTGCTGTGGTAAGGATGATGTCACAAATGCAGAGTTTGGTAATGGAGAGGTATCGACACGCGAAGAAAGAACCCAAATTAACCCAAATGTAGTTGTTGATTGATCCCCGGATTGATCGCGGACATTTAGCTGTTTTTGAACATCTAATTTTAATTTACATAATGTGCTTAAGCTACTTTTAATAATTTATTTGAAAGATTGTGATTTTTCAATATGGCACACGCTTTGACACACTTACGATTCCCTTGAATAGCAGCAACGTGATTT
Organism: Amphiura filiformis; assembly: GCF_039555335.1. Classification (NCBI taxonomy): domain Eukaryota; kingdom Metazoa; phylum Echinodermata; class Ophiuroidea; order Amphilepidida; family Amphiuridae; genus Amphiura; species Amphiura filiformis. The sequence goes on along the minus strand of NC_092630.1, from coordinate 35,096,998 downwards.
TCTAAAGAATTAGCAATGAGGGTAAGGGTCGGATCATACTTCATATTCAACGTCCATGTCAAATATGCATGAACCTGATAAATCACAATATGCGTCAATGAAATGTTTGCACGTCTACACTAAGATACTAGGATTTCTAGACTCGGGTTAAGACTTTCGTCGGCGAAAGAAGTACATGCAAGTGAAAGAATTACTTTCAAGTGAAATAATTACTTGCAAGTGAAAGAATTACCTGCAAATCGAAAAGGTTGAAATTTGAAAGGTTGTGCAAATCATCTCTAAGAGACGCAAGACGATGCTACACATAGAATTGCTGACAATATAATGATTATAATGACAAGATGTATCGAGAAAACTTGCCTTCACTGAGAAAGTCCACTTTCGAATTCGCGATTAATGGGTGCTGATTCTTTGCAAAACAAAAGATCCGCATTGTACATGTCGCGTCACCGGGAGATGATAATGTTTCAAAATAACAATTCAATCTTTCAGAGGCGCAACATTTCAGTACACATTTTCCCCCCAAAAGACCTAAAATTTTTTAGGTGTTTTTGGGGGAAAAAAATGTGTATTTCACAATACGAAAGGTCAAACTTTTTAAATGATCATCGGCCTTTACTCCCAGCTACATACACTTGAAGTACATATCATTAGATTTATTTATAAAGTTTACTTCGAGGACTGTTTTTTAAATTTTTAATAATTTGCCATAAAGTTTGTTATATATCACGAATTTCAAAAAATTAAAATTATTTGATGTCAGAAGGACATCATTCGTATTCAGAATGCAATTCGATATGTCTGATGTGCTAGCATGTCCCATTTTCTACTATTGTTTTATACTAATTTTAACTGACAGCCTTTATAAAAGCTCCTAAATATACATATTGTAAGAATATATCCCGAATGTTACCATTTTAAAGATTCAATCCTTAAACCGACAATAGCCGTCGGACTACCCTATTGTAGACAAATCCATTTTCACGCATTCCTACACCTCAGTGGTAGCCATAGCCGCGACGGGGACCCAGCCATCTCACCTAAAATGTGAAATGATGCGGCCTTGAAGGGTATTTTAAACTGCATTCTATCACCCGTGTTACACTTAGACAAAAGAATGATGACAGTTTACAACACAAAAGAATCTAACATCGAATTTTAAGCGGGTTTAATCCACCCAATTGGGCATTCACAACACATGTTTGGTGCATGTGGGGACCCTATAATGGCCGACCAAATCCTGACCACGACTTGGCTCGTTGGATTCGTCTATACCTGCAGGAGCTGTTGAGGCCGGGTGTTGAGGTCATTGGTCGTTTTAGTCGTAACATGGAATAGGAAAAGTAGACCAATAGTTTGTATTGCCCCCGCACGCGCAGACCTTCCTCGGGCCCAGACACATGTGCATTGAAACGATTGAATTAATTACGTCACGGGCACGCGTACTTTGTGTTAGAGCTTACGGGCGATGAAAAAGTGGATATAACAATTTATTATATAATGTAAAATTTATTTTAGAATTAAATCCATATTATAACATTTTTGCCATAAAATGTTAGCTTTTACTGTCAGATATATCCCCTTTTATTTTTGAGCCGACCAACTTCGGCAAAGCAAAGAAAATTGGAATTTACTACCAGCGCACATGTCGCCGATACGTACCACTCCTTCGGTCATGTTGTTGTACGACCCTTTGTTGTGTATATCACCGTCCCGCACGCCGTGTACGTACTGTGTGTTATGAACATCGTGTCTGCGTTCGACTAATAATTCCATCGTAATAATAAAGCGCCGGTTCCGGCGTTTTATTCAAAATCTCGGATTTTGACAAAACTACAGCACCTAGAGTCTTGATTTTTGCAGGGTATATTGGTTTAATAAAGTACAATTTAATCGTGTAAAAAAGGAATTTTAAAAATTCAGTGAGGGCGTCTTCCTCAGCAAATGTTATAATATGGCTTTAATGAATGCGTTTGTTTGCTGTATTATCGCCTTAGTAGCCCAGCAAACACAAAAATGTTCTTAAAACTGTATTCGAAACGTTTTAATAACATTTGAATGTCGGGTTATATTAAGGTAATGAATACGTTCTTAAAACGTTGTTGTAAAACATTTTGGAAAATATTTTTATGAATGTTATTAAAACGTCTTTATATCCTTATCATAACCCGACATTTAAACCTTTTCTTGAAAACGCTGTGTGTTTGCTGGGATATTCTTTTCTTTACGCTGTAAAAATCTATTTGTATGCTGTTTCTCGTCTCATATTCACGTATTATATGGTTCCGCCATATGCGGGCAGAGCCTCGAACTGGCAATATATATGAAAAGAAGTATTACGTAACTAGTTGTTCAAATTTGTGCTAAAACGTCATCTCTGAAATAAACAAAATTGGGACTTTTCCTCAATTTCTCATTTATAGACACTTGTCGAAAGCAAATGAGCTGAAAACGTGCGAATTTTGACTATACTTTTAGAAAATAAAGACGCAACAAGCTGAAATAAACGGTGGATTATTTTAACCACATTTCACTGGTATTATTATTATTATGATTTGGTAATGCGCCCTCTTCAAATCTGCATGTTTCCGAAGACACCCTCTACGTCGCGCGAACTTTTACATTTTCTACATCCGTAACATCCGCCACTTACTGGCCCCCACCACTTTAATTACGTACATACATGCATGCTATGATTTGTCTTGCAAAAGTATATTAAAAAGAACGGTCTGTGTAGTTTGGAGTATAATAAAGTACACCACGGCTACCGCTATCAGAATGGCTATAACGGTAACTTTCATTTTCGCCGTATGCAAGGCTCTCATCACCAGATCGTTGTTTGTCATTCATGGCTTGATCACATTTTGGCGTGTTATCGATGTCTATAAGGACCCTGTGTACTATATTTTACTGGTACCTTTGGTGCTTTTGCTCATTGAGTATCCTGTCACTATGAAATACACTAGAACAGGCGAATGGAAATGGTAAATAGACTTTGTTTATGAATATATTGATATAATTCTTTTGAATGTGCCTTCAACTCAATGGTAAAATTAATTTTATAGCATCAATAACAGCCTATACTGGTATTCCTAGTGATCATAGTCCAATCAAACTGACAGATTAGATAATGTTTTACATGTTAATCGTTTGAATTCGGGCACTTGTAAATTGTCGAGATTCTTTGAAAATACTGGCTCATTATCTATGCCTTGTAACGTGATATCTTTCGTTACCCCGATTGTTTACGAATGAGGGCAAGTGTCATTTTTTTCTCTTCTACACATATAAAATCTGAATTTTTGTCAGTTTTTGATTTCAAAACGCAAGGTTGTTTGTCAATACGCTCGCTAACGACTATCGTATTCTTTCAACACATATATTCAAGTGCAAGCCTTAAAATGCAAGGCTTCTTTAGAAAGCAAAAAATACGGGAGATACTCATTATTTTCTACCCCGGTATCAAAAGATTTATCGTCTGAATAGCAAATCGTGCATCAGAGGAGGCTTAAAGGCATTCCTACAATGCACTATGATTGGGAAATTTGACCAATATAACCTAATTTTAGAGGCAAAGTCCCCATTGCCACACACACAAAATGGTCATTTTAAAACTGCAGCCAACGAGCTAATAGTTGAGACTTAGGACTGATATTTGATTTACTTACAGGAAACATTCATATTGTCCCACTGCATTAATTTTATTCCTAAGTCTCGATCTTTTCAATGTTAAATAATAGGATGAAAACATCAGATATTTGCACAGAATCCCAATGCAAAGTATGGTCAACTTGCCACATGTGTACAAAAACCAGACATACCAAGGTCAGAAACCCCATTGGGCCATGGGAATGTCTTTAAACATCCTCTGATCGTGCATAGCACATACACGTGTATCGATTCCGGGTATTGATTTAGTTTCCCTGCTGTACAATGTAATTATTTGCCAGGCGATGTAGCTCCATAATGGGTAAGACTTGTGTTCAGCTTTGAAGTAAACATTTTATAAACAAAATTATATCTTCATTTTGAAAGAAGACGATACACGTTGCCATAGTTTGGATGCATGTCATGGCTAGAGGAAATATACATTACGTATTTTTTTTATTTGTACACTCTTAGAAAAGGGTTCTTCTCTGTCCTGTTTGTATAACCCTCAAGAGAAATGGGTTCATGAAAATTGTATTAACCCCAAAATGGTCTTTCTGGCCTTTCCAGAACCCTTTTCAGAACAAAATATTCCTTTGATATATTTGTCACCTGTAATGTTGATGAACGTTTCGAACATTTATAAGCTTGTAATGCGTACTATTAGCAGTGTGTAAAATTCAGCCTAAAAGCAGGATAGACTGCTCTGAAAAGTAACCTGTGGCCTGAAAGTAACCTGTCCATGTGTAACTTTGTTTTTGATGTATCGGTGCACGGGCACTGTCTTAGTCTCTAGTTATCAATTGACAAAATCTCTAAGGTGGGCATAATATTGCCAAATCGTCCAGCTGACCGCTACCAAAGTAACTTTACTGGACATGTGCAGGCGCCAAACGGAAGATAAACATCCCAAATTGGTAAATTTTGTCCGAATATTTTGGCGGTCGGTACGTCATTACTACTTAGTAACAATACTTCAGGGCGTCCGTCGTAGCACGTCCGAAGACAAAGTAGCCCGTTTCGGACGTGCGGCCGGGCACAGTGTCATCGCCCCGATATCTTCATGGCAGAAATCGCTATGGTAGGTTAAATCCACAGCCACGCATGGCCATTTTGTTCCGACCTTTGAGACGCATAATGAGCCGAGGGACATGACTAAGGCTAATTCGTCGGCTGTATTCCATAGTGGCGTATAGTGATTTTTGGTCATTTTTTTGATTATTTGCACATATGTATTTAATGATGTTTTCTTTCATTTGTTGTATGTATCATCAGTCATAATTAGCGTATAGTTACAAAGTGACATTTTTCGTATTCCATAGTGGCGTATCGACCATACGCCACTTTTTATACACATTTTATAATTATGAAATATCGGCAAAAATGAAAAACATCGTATGTCATAGTGGCGTACACGTATCGGACCTATACGCCACTATGGAATACGAACGACGAAAAGTAACGCCATAGGGATTACACGGCGACCGAGGTGGCGTACGGTTAACGTTAGGTTAGGGTATTGCGTTTTGTTCGTTTTCCATAGTGACGTATAGTTTTATTTTCAGTTTGCCAGCAATAGTATGTATTTATTTCTTTTGAAAAATATATAACAATAAAATCTATTTAGTTTACTACAGAAATTTCACATCATTTACAAAATATGATGCATGTCTGATTTACACAACTCGATTTTAAATTGGCATTTCTTCAAACCCGATTTTCTCGAAAAGTTGTTTATTCGCGGCGCCCCACTATACGCCACTATGGAATACGGACGACGAATTGACCTCTCTGTGTGTGAGTGAGCATGTATACGCCATTGAGGTCAATGGTCATCGACTTTTATACTGCCTCCACGGGAGTGAGTGCAGCTAGCCTACGCGCTGTGCTATAGTTCGGCACATATAAAATCAGAATATTTTTGTCAGTTTTTTAGTTCAAGACGCACGCTTCTTTCTCAAGACGCTAGCTAACGACTATCATATCCGTTGAACATATATATTCAAGTGCAAGGAACCAAATCTTGATTCTATAGACTAAATCATATTCATCATTTTCTACCCCGGTATCCAAAGATTTATCGTCTGAACATCAAATCGTGCATAGCACATTCACGTGTATCGATCCCGGGTATTTATTTTAGTATCTCTGCTGTACCAAGTAATTATTAGACAGGCGATGTTGGTGTGCCGGGCTCTATTTCGCACACTGCTATTCAACAAATAGTGCACCAATATCAATACAGGGACGCACTCCAGTTTTTTAAAGTGATAGTGGGCTATTTTTGTTTTTGTTGTTCTTGCTACATTTAATGGATGATTCAAAACATTCCAGCCCCTCCGGGCAGCCCCTCCCCCTGGAAATTAAATGGTATGTCCCTTACCTGAAATTATGATCTGCCATATTTACCTTTCAATTGTGTAAAATTCACCTATCCCACATTCTTGATTATTGCACCACACATTAACAACTACCATTGACCTTTTTTATTATTTGCATATTTTCAGGATTTGTCCCAGTCTCTTCTTGTACATACTTGGCGTAGTACCCGGCATATGGCTACTCCAACTTGATGCGTTACATACAAGAGTAGAACATATGAAAACATCAGGATCACAAATGTGTGGTACATATGTAGCCAATATGACAGTCGGACTCAGAGACATACAAGGAGTAGGTAGTACCAATGGGTAACCATATAGAGGGGAGAGCATGGGGACAGGCTATAGACCTTTTCATACTGAGTAATTCCGATAAAACCCGAAGCATGAAATAATTTCCCGTATCGCCCGCGCATAAAAGTACCTCTTCAGCATCATGTACAGTGCAAAGTTCCAATGTATAACAGGCATCATAAACTATGATGAACTTTCGACGGTCAAATGTGGATGAGAGAGGTACTTTTGAGGATACTCAACATGCAATCAAGCGTGTGGTGGTAGTGTTATGTAAAAGACTGACTGTGGAAGAGGTGATGCGCATAAACAAAACGTTCTGTAAAAAAATTACTGACGAAAAATGACGGACATTGTCCATTTCTTTCCATTAGTATCTTATTGTGAAAAACCAAATTGCTGAGGTGTTAGCTCAATATGCTAGGAAAATATTTCTCGCGATGACCCCATGTCAAGTTCACATTGGCTTAATAAGCTGTATTTTCGCGCAAAAGGGTGTCGTAATTCATGACATTCCTTGTCTGCCAGTTACAATTTGACCCCCTAGCTTACTGAATAAATAGCGCGGTTTTCCGATCTTGATATGAAAAGATCTATAGACGAATCCGATGAGCCAAGTGATGGTCAGGATTAAGTCGGCCATAGCTGGGGCCATCCGTGCCAGTTCTTAGTTCGTTTGGATTGCGATCCAAGACTCCCAATATCGCGAGCGTTATAAAAAAAAGGTTGTCAGCAAACGTTACATTTTGTCGGGTTATATAAAGGGTATATTAAGGGTAAAACGTTTTCATAACATTAAAAAACATTTTTTGATAATCTTCTGCCCAGCAAACACAAAATGTTTGACAGAAAACGTTTAAATGTCGGGTTATGTACGAGCGTAAAGGGTATAAAAACTTTTTAATAACATTCCAAAAACATTTTTGAAAACTTGATACAAAACATTCTAAACATAATGTTATTTTGGGGTTGAAAAAATATTTTGCGAAAAATGTTTGCCCAAAATAATTGTAATAACGTTTTAAAAACGTTTTCATGACCTTTATATAACCCGACATTTAAATGATATTAAAACGTTTTGAAAAAAAAAAACATTTTAAGAACATTAATGTGTTTGCTGGGTGCAAATACTTTAACATAATGATATTTAAGGGTTGACAATATATTTGGCAAAAATGTTTGCAAAAATAGTTTAAAATTACATTTTGAAAACATTTTAAAAATATTGTTTCAGTGTGTTTTCATAAAGAACGTTTTACTACGTTTTCATGACCTTTATATAACCCGACATGTTAATGTTATTAAAACATTTTTACCTAAACCAAAAGCCAAAATATAACTGATTTAAATCGTTTTTAAAACGTTTTTGTGTTTGCTGGGTGTACAATTCTGCAGAACATTTAAGGTTGGTCTTAACCCTAGAATTGTGGAAACTTGTGGGTCTCAATAAACTGCTAATATCTAAAATATATAACACATGACACAACACCATTGTGAACAATTTAATTTTCATTATATTTCATTTATCTTTCCTGGTCTTTCATTCATTGTAACTATAGTATTGTTGGCACTCTTCACTTCCTAGCTTTCAGTTTTCCTTTATTGTATTCTTTCTTCGAACTGTATTATACTTTCTTACTTCGCTTGTTCGTGTTATTTATTTTCTTTTTCTCTTTTGCTTCCTTGGTCTTGTATTGTTATTTTGTGGTGTTTTGTTTCTGTACCTTATCAGCCTTTCCTGTTTTTATTGTTAACAATACATAGTTATACTACATATTGAATAGATTGTACAATGCCAAGAAAAGAGAGCATATAAAAATTCAAGGGGTTGATGAGGAATCTTATTGGTATTACATTACCTGTGCCTGACACAAAGTTTGCATTTATCTTTTATTTCACAGCCCCCTACCCCAAGGTCTTCCCTCTGTCAATGAGGTGACCACATAATAGGTCATCATATAGCCAGAAGCAGTATTTCACCCAAATGTGTCACTTAGCGTGTTTATAGTCAATTTAAGGCCGAGTAGCGTGTTTATAGTAAAGTTTTAAACATATCTTAAGCAGAAGTAGTAGTATTTGTTCCAGCTGGCTTGTGCTTGTGGCTTGTCACTTAATATAGTAACCACAGAGGAGTAAGATAAAACAGAGCGCGTACCACCAGTCAAAGTCTCCGCCTCATCCGATAATGAGGGCCGATTGTTCCATGAAATGCGACAGACGCAATTACCGCGTATTGTTATGGTCGATCGCGTAATCGCTAAAGCACGCAAAGCTCTATCGCGTATACGCGAAGGAACGCAGCGCTGGCGTGATTGTTAGACACGGCATGATCGAACAATCGGCCCTCATGAATATGCGAGAACTGGTAGCATACAATACACGGGGACTTTGACTGGTTGTACGCGCTCTGTTTCTTCCTCCTCTGTGATAGTAACATAACATCATCCGGGATATTAAGTAATGAGCGACGACTGTGACCGAGACTATTATAGGTGCATTCCGGACTTACAGTGAAGTGTTTCCAAACAATGTGTGACCGCATAGAATTTATTTGTGACCATTTATATGTGAAGAACGTAAAGTTTCTAGTCCATTTAGTTTTACAGATAATTATAAATGTGACATTTTGGGGTAAAATAGCGTATCCGTTGCCATGGATACAGAATAGAACACGCGGCTTACACAATATTGTCAAAATTAAAAGATTCGTCAGACTATTCTGAACATTTTTATATAATTATGATTTATCAATTGAATATATGAATACAAAAGCCACCCAAGTCCATACTTTGGCCAAATTGAGTTAAGCATGGGAAAGTGTTGCTATACATAGGCCTGTCATATGTATGAAAGAACAACTCAAATTCATCCTCTGTGTCTATTGAGCATGTGAAAAATAGCATGTATGAAAGAATCAACCCAAGTCCATGATTTGAGTCTTGTAACACATTGATTGAAATCCAGTATGTATAAAAGTCCACTTGTAACACATTCATTGCTGGAGAGTGACTTTTGAAAAAAAAATGGGTTTAATAAAGGAAAGTGTGTGGTTTATATTACATGGCAGAATGCTTACCAACATTATACATAACTGTGTGCTTTATTTTGTATTATCTTACTAGTGGTAATCTCATTCCAACATTATTGTCTTAGTATATGATTCAAAAAACCACCCAAGTCCAGAATTTAAAATGAACACCACGAAGTCCCTGAAATGCTAATCGTCATACCTAATACAGTTTAACCCACCATTTGCACGTACAACTTACCATATTGACCAGGTAAATCTAACTGAAGGAATTAAAATGATACACAGGTTTTTTTCTCAAAATCACTTCCCTTGGACTTGGGTGGGTTTTGGATTCAGGTATTCAATTCTAACTATCTGCACGACACCGTTAAATAAAGCACATTGGATGAATGGTCTGCACACTGATATCTGTTTCGGTGGGAATGAATTTATAAGACTTCCTCTTTTTCATTTTTTATAAAACAGATTCAAATTCCATTGCAACTGAAATCAACGGAATGGATAGTGGCTCTGGTACAAATTCTTCTTGTTTTTCTTATCCTCGGAAAATGGCTACTACCTAGAGGTAATCTATCACGTGCCCAACTTGCTCAACTTCTTTTGAGTTACATTGGTGTTGCAGCTGGTGGTCTGGAGTTCTCTCTGGAAAGCATTAAGGAACCACAGGTGCTCTGTAACTCTGCTATCATCAACATCATCTTATCTATCTGGTCCTGGAGTCTTCTTCAATTCTGCGTCAATACGATTAAAGCAGCAAATCCGGAAGAATCTGCTGATAATAAAGGAGTGAGGCGCGCTTACCGTTGGTGTTATAAAAGTAAAATTTGGGCGCTAATCGTGTCTATTATCTTTCAAGATGCGCCCTATCTGCTCATGCGCTTATATTTGATAATATACGTCGGGGCTCTTCATCATATGATTTTGTTTTTCACATGCAAGAACGTGCTCGTAATCGGTCTTCATGTTTACCGCCTTGGTGTATTGTGTTGTGATAAGGATTGTATCACAGATATGACAGATGCAGTGTCTGGTAATGGATAGGCATCGACACGATAAGAACAATAATAATAATAATAATAATAATAATAATAATAAATAATAATAATAATAATAATAATAATAATAATAATAATAATAATAATAATAATAATAATAATAATAATAATAATAATAATAATAATAATAATAATAAAACAGTATTTATATAGCGCATTGTGAATCTCAGATTCCTCAATGCGCTTTACATATTTAAAAACTACCAAACTTAATTTACAATATATGATTTTAACTTAAGAATTATACAAAAATACAAAAATACTAAGCATAAAATAGCAGACCAGCTGCAAGCAAACAGCTTTTGAAAAAATGCCAAGAGTAACACCAGTGAGAGGCCCACCGACAAAATCCCCAAGGGGGATCGTCGGTGCACCTCACACCGGCAAGAAAGAAACCATATGTGACCCGGCAGCACAAATGAGCCGTAAATTCCCTAAATTGTATTCTGAGTTACGGTGTAAAATGTGTACGAAGGTCATATTCATCGGTAACCTAAGCTGGCCCGACATCCGTCTTATTTTGATAGTCAAAAACTAATCAATAATCCTATTGTTGAAGTGGATAATAAGCTTCTACCTTAGATGGCTATAGAACTTTTAATAGCTCTGGTCTTTGTTTGCTTTTGCTAAAGCCTGTTCAAGTGGTGGGTTACCAGGCATTGTAATTTGTACAGGTATGCATAACCAACAATTAACAACGAGAGAACTTTCTTAAACCTCGTTGACTTGGGGATGATTTGAAATGACCGCCAATTATGACTGTTTGATATTTATTGCCAGCAATGTGGAAAAAGAGACACATGTAAAAACGTAAAAAGCTATAATTTGACCGGGGGAGGAATTTACGGCTCATTCGCCGTGGACGGTCACATATCAATCCAAATGTAGTTGATTGATCGTGGAGATTTGACTGTTTTCGTAAATCTAATTTCAAGTAATGTACATATGCTTCCGCTACTTTGATATTTGAAACGTTATTTTATAAAGAATTAGCGATGAGGGTAAGGGCCGGTTCATACTTCATATTCGAGGTCAAATATGGAGTATTGAACCTGCCCTAATCACATTCGCTTAAGAGTAGTATGCGCCAATGAAATACTTGCACGTATATACTAGGCTTTCTAGACTCAGAATAAGACTTTCGAAAGAACTACGTACCTGCAAGTGAAAGAATAGTATAGTTGGCTTTTGCTACGAAAAAGGAGATTAATCCAGGCCCAATTACTGATAATTACCCCCTTTGGTCAATTTCACTCCAGGCTGGACAAGCCCACCCCAATGATAAACCACAGCAGACAATCCAAAAGATAGGAAATTGTTATGTAATAATGTTATTATGATACATGTTGGTACACTTTTTGATTGTTCTATAATGGGAAATCAGCAGGAGTTAATTGGAGGGATTAGTGGTTTTGATTTTTATTCCTTTTCGTAGAGCAACCAGAGTATACATGCAAGTGGAACAATTATTTGAGAGGTTGTGCAAATCATCTCTGGGAGACGCAAGACGTTACAGTGACGTCACACACAAACCTGCCGACGATATAATGGCAACTCTGCAAAGCTGGTGTAGAGTCGAGGAGACTTGCCTTCACTGAGAAAGCCCGCGATGAATTGATGCTTATTCTTTGTAAAACAAAGGCATTGCAGAATTGTTTGGCACGGAGTATAGTTACTGTTTTGATGTTCATTGATGTATGTAGAGCACGACCGTCAACACGCAAAATTCTGAAGGCTATTTAGCATAAATTGATGACGTCATTTCACTTTCACGTGTCGCGTCACCGGGAGATGATTTGCGCAACCTATAATGTTTCAAAATAGCAATTCAATTTTTCTGTGTAGCGCAGAGGCGAGACCTTTGTCCCACGAATGACTATTAACTTGGGTTAATCGCGACCTTCCACGCTGTACATGGTTGTTCAGCAACTTAACCGAAGGACTGTTCCAAGCATCAGTGAGCAAGAACACGGTGCATGGAAGTGCAGTGAATAGTCCGTAATTAAGAAAAAAATCACTAAGCTTGACTGAACGTAACCTCTCCAGCAGAGAATTTTTTCCTAAACTATCAAAAAACGTTAAGACATTTGATCTGATGGGTGGAGCTTATGCTTAACTTTAGAAAGAAAAAATAAATAGAGTTAATTACAGTAGTATAACCATAAATTCGGCGATGCACAGGTTTCATCTCAAGGCAGCTTTTCTGTGCAAAGCTGTTTCAACAGCACGAGGCGAATCGGGTCCTATGCAAGGTCGCGTCTTATTCTGGTTCATATTTTTCATACTAATTCCGGAATTTATTCTGACCGACGATCTTTATCCTAAAAAACATATTCACTGGGATATAAAATGTAGCTGTTACCATTAACATGTAGTCCTTAAACCGCCGACAGCCACAGGAAGCTGTTGAGGTCATCGGTTTTAGTGGCAACATGGAATGGGAAAAGTAGAAAAATAGTGAAATAGTTTAAGCATAAAACTCTGATTTGTGTACCGTACTTCCTCTGTTTGTTAGCTTCCGAAGTATTTTTTACTCGAGCTTTCGCGATAAATAGACTGATAGATCCACAATCAGCATTGTTCAGTAAATGAGCCCTCATTATTACTCCAACATTATGTTGCATTCAATTACATACGTATAGACGAATCTCATTTCACGCATTCCTACACCTCACTGGTAGCCATAACTGGGTCCCCGTCGGCTACAATGCACCCAAAATGTGAAATGATTCGGCATTGGCGGGAATTTTAAACTGCATTCCATCTTTTTTTACCAGTTTTACACCTGCGGCGAAAACACACGTAGACAAAAGAATGATGAAAATTTACAACACAATAGAATTGCCTTCGGCAAAACACACAGCTTCTACATTGTCTATTGCCTTTCTCACGTGCGGCACAAAGACAATAAAGTCAAACGCTACTTCAAATGGATGTCTAGTACTTGCAAACAAAAGGACTATGTATGAATAGATGCGACGGGATTACCTTTTATTCGCACGATTGTGCGGTCAAAACACCAGTTTGATGCAGCGGGGACCCAGTAATGGCCGACCAAATCCTGACCATGACTTAACTCGTGAGATTCGTCTATTTTACTTTTACTGTCACAATTTATATAAACTTTTTTTATGATAATTTATTGAAAAATATATTTTAATTGTCATAAACATCAGTATAATTTCGAGTTCAACTAAATGCGGTCATCGTGATTAATAACATATTTTTAAGGATCAACTATTGTACATGGCATAGTCTAACCAATATTTTGTATTGGCCCGCACAGACCTTGGAAGAATGTTCTTCCCAGGCCCAGACACATGTGTATTGAAAAGATTGAATGGCACGAGTACTTTTTGTTAAGGCTCAAGGGCGATGAAAAAGTGGATAAACTATTTATTATTATAATGTAAAATATATACCGTATGTTCCTTTACGCAGTAAAAAGCTATTTGTATGCTGTTTCTCGTGTCATATTACTCATATACGTTATTTACATGCCTAGTTAATTATATAGAATAATTTTCAATGATTTATCCAAAGAATAATGTGCATAATGTTGCTGACCATTAGGTATCGCACCCGGGGTATCACACCGTTTAGGTATATGCCCTTATATAGAGCACCAAGTATATTAAACTAAGGTTACTTTTACGCCCAATTGAAGTACACGTAAGAAAGCTGATTGTTTGCTTTGCTTGTTTCGAGACCGTTCTGGCAATATATGAAAAAGTTCATGATAACCACTCGATTGCAATCGATGAAAATTTAACATAATTATGTTTCAATATATGGGTAGTCTTCCATCTCGCTTTTTGGGTACGAGGCCTCAAACAGCGCCCTCGCTGTTTTCGACATGTGTTAAGGCGCTCAAACCAGTTTCTGGGACCTATATTACCTAGATGTTTTTTTCTATCGATTCAAATTCCTCTATAGGCCGTTCAAGCTATAAAATGCGCTACTCTTTTGGATTACCAGATTACCAGTCAAAATAGGAGCCCGGAACTCATTATCGGGTTACCCAAATGGCGCAATGAATGATTTAGTGGAGTGCTCCCTTAACATTAAGGTCAGGTTAAAAGTGTCAATTCCTTTAGAAAAATATTTTACTCAACATAGAGTAAAAAGGTCACAACTCAACAGTTGAGTAAAAAATTACTCAACATTGAGCTCATATAGGTCACAACTCAACAAATTAGTAAAATATTTCTCAATATTCAGCCTGCGGGACTCTTCTATATTGGAACTCCATTAGTTTTAAGTCTTTACTATGAAAGTCAGCGACCTCACGGGTTTGGGCCACAGAGAGCGCTATTTATCATGTTTATGCTGTACTTTCCAAATTATAACAATTGAATGTAAAACTAGTGGCAAATGGTGGTCATAGACCACAAACCTAGCTGGGGCATGTTGGTGTTTTGGAGGTATCTGACCCCAGCAAAATGTTCAAAAAATGTTCCCCTGGTCATCGAGGTTTATTTTCACCAAATTTGAGCCCCGTACTCTTTACAGATGTCCAGAAAATGCAATTCTAAGATTGGACCCCAGGTAACCTTTGACCTGACCCCTGCACAGTAGTCCAAAATGTTCCCCTGGTCATTAAGTTTGTTGTCAAAGAGTTTGAGCCCTGTACCCCTTACAGGTACCCAGAAAATGCGTTTCGAAAAATTTGACCTCTGCATGAGCTTTGACCTGACCCCTGAAAAATGTTTCCCTGGTCATGAGATTTGTTGTCACTAGTGCGTTTGAGCCCCATACCCCTTACCAAGGGTGAAAATAAGAGAGCTTGAACCAGGGGCCACTTTGGCAAAAAATGGTCCCTGGTTCACCAAGATTGGAAGGATCCAGGGGCCATTTCCACTTAAGAGGGTCAATAAAAATAAAGATGTCCTGGATGAGTAAAATTAAGCACTTGTTGCTTTGAATTTAGTTCACTATCCAGGGGGCTAGTTTTGTGAGAAAAGTGTCCCCTGGTCAACTACAATTGAGATAGAACCAGGGGCCATTTCAGAGCTTCTGGGGGCCAAACGGCTCCCATCACCCACTTAATTTCACCCTTGCCCATTACAGATATCCAGAAAATCAAATTATGAGATTTGACCCCAGATAACCATTGACCTGGCCCCTGCAAAGTGTTCCAAAATGTTCCCCTGATCATTA